>NC_085845.1:99049151-99349151 GCF_035594765.1 Anolis carolinensis | reverse complement strand
AAAAACCAGACTTAGCCTTACACACAAAAATCATCTATCTATCTATCTATCTATCTATCTATCTATCTATCTATCTATCTATCTATCTATCTATCTATGTATGTCACTGAATTTATAATTTCTAGGGACCAGAAACCCAAATGGCACCAGATTCTGCCTGATCTTGGAAGCTCTGGATACGTTAGTGACAGACCACCAAGGAACACAAGATGTTGTAGGGTAGATTTCAGAGAAAGGAACTGGTAAAACCACCTCTGAGTATTCCTTGCCTAAGAAAACACATGAAATTCATGAATCAACAGGCGAATCAAGGGTACACACACACACACACAAATTTCAAGCAATTTCATAGAACCTGAAATCTGCCCATTGAGACTGCCTTGCACTGCCACAAATTGGTAGCAATTTTCTATGCTCCTCCACTTTCTTCATGCACAGCAATTATTTTTTCTTTAAAAGCCTGTTAAAAAGTGGTTTCTCATGCAAAACTTTGCACACACTACAAACACCATCATACTGGTGGGGAAAATGGGATCCCACCAGCAGTGGCTCAGTGACCTCAAGCTGACTTCCTGCCCATTCAATCAGGTCCACCTCCAAAGATGTTTTGCCAGCAACCACTAGTTTCCTTGTTAAGGTTGAGAGGAAACAACACTGATGCGGATTGTATGATTCACATGGCCAAAAACAGAAACAAGAAAGGTCTGTCTTTGACTATTTATGCCCGTAATATAGAAATGGCTACAAGGAAATGAAGCTTAAGTGCCAGGCCCTGTCTGTGGTGAGTGAACAACATTATAAATTTGGATTTGTGAGGAGGGGGCAGAGAAAATGTTTAAACAGATTTCATATCCAGGTGAGTCAGTGGAATTGACTGAATAAAGTTCATACTCTTTTGAACCAGCTGTCTTGAAAAACTGATTTAAAACTTTCCGAAGTTTCATCTGGGCTATAAAATCAAGCTACTTATAAAAGTATTTACAGCACTGTCCACAAAGATGCAAGACAGAGACTGGAGTTTGGATTCTTAGGAAATAAACTTGCGTATGAGCTGCTCCACTTCAGGACTGTATGACTGATTGCTGCCCTATAAAAACATTTTCCTCCACAAAGAAAACAATATTCTGTGCAGAGAAAGGATTCACATGTGGGACTGAAGAGAGACAAAAAAGAAAATGCAGATGGCAGAAAGAAGGTCTCTAGCTCAGACTTCTGACATATTAGCTTTTCTATATGTAAGAGCTTTTACTGAAAAGCTGTCCCTTGAATCCTCCCATTCCTAGTGAATCATGTCATTACCTGCAACTTACACTTGAACTGATTTTATAATAATGCCTGCTACATGCAAGATACGTTGAGATGCTGAAACTGCAACTTATCTATTACTCATGAGAAACCTCAGCTTATGTTTCTGTTGTAGAGAAAGACCTATTTTAATTTTGCCCAGGAGTTACACTCAATTGATATCTCTCATTGCTGGCAGGACGGAGTTCTCTATTGCAATTTTCAACCAACCACAAGGGAGTAAACATTATTTTCAGAGGCATATATAGCTCCTGGACAGTTGGTTCATGAAGGACTCTCTCTTTGTCACAAATGTGGTCCCTTATTTTGATCTAAGAAGAAGATAATCTTTTCCATACTGCTTTTAATGGTAGTTATGTTACAGATAATCTGCATGACAACAACCTCAATGAGCTGCTTTTGAACTGAATAAACAGATAACCATAGTAAGGGTAACAATGATTTAATGAAACTCCCACTGGCTAGTAAGCAACCTGTACAATATCAGCAGGAACAGCATACAATCTCATCTATGATTCAGCAAAAAGGCTTACATACATGTACTGTTTTCTCCAGATACTAATGAGTGTACTTTGACACCTACTATGAACAACCTCTATAATAAAGCTGATTCTGTCTAGGAGGGAAAAAAGTCATGATATTTACTCAGGAATAACATTACGTGTATTTCCAACATATTGCATGCAGTACTGTGGAGAGTCATTCGATGGGTGGAATGTAATTAGTATTTCCAACCAAAACAAATTCACAGAATCAACTTCATCAATCAACACTTGCATAAATCCTACTGATTCAATGTGTCTCTACTAATAGGATCTAGTGTTACAATTCAAGCCAATGTCTTTAAGTCAATGCAGAAATTACTAAAAAAATTCATTTTTCTTTTTGTATATAACAAAGAGGAGAAAAGAGCATCGCTGGACACATCTATGCTGACTATTTTAATGCAATTTCAAACCGTATTTTAAAAAGTGATTTTACTGTGCAGATGAAATCCTGGAACCAGTTTGAAGCCCAGATGATGATTTCATAAACCAGAGCACTGGTGCATATTAAGGGCTTTCCTTTGTGTGCTTTTGTGGAAGTTTGTTGTCTAGTCGTCACAGTTTGAAACTAGCATGAAACTGCATTAAATGATCAGTGTAGATGGTCTGCAGACATACCTGAATTTGCTTTTACAATCTGAAAACTTTATTCTTTTCTTATGAGAAAAGATTCAGAAATTTTTTTTTACTATACTTCCATCTAAATTTGGTATGATCAATCTAGAGGTACCACTATTAGCCTGTGGCAGAGGCCAAACTTTCAAAACAATGGTATGGCCACAAAAAGCAAGTATGTATTAATCATTTCAATGCATTATTTCTTGGGGGAATACTAATAATTATCTTGTACTATGGCAGCCTCATGATGTGGTAGCTCCCTAAAGTAAGAAGAAAATGGAAAACATTCCCAGCATTAATTTGCAAAGCTAACCTTATGTCTGCCTGGTCACTAACAAACCTATCCATTTTTTTCATATGATCATTCACTCTGAACTGCTGGAACATAAACATATCACAGGAATGCAATGAAGAATTACATAAAAATAACAAGCAACAGTATGGTGCTATATTTAGTTGAACGAGTTCCTCTGCCAGGCACCGGATGACAGGAAAGAAGTAGAGCAAGTGAGTCAAAGTACACAAGAAGAACTCATTACCTGCCTATGAACACTTGGCATGAAGTCTTTCCTTCCCTGCCCAGAGTCTGTGGCTGGAAGTAATCCATAATTAAACAAAATGCTCTTCCTTGGCTTTTAATTTCTATCAAAAGAAGTCTTTAAAATGCAAAAGTCAAACTGTAATTGTAGTGGATGGAAACAAATCTATGGGGAAAGGATCAAAAGGCAAAAAGTATTCATGAAATTCTTGGAGAATACAATAAAATGGAGCAAAGTAGGACTATTGGGGCAGATCTGAGCCTCCAGTTTAAAATGAAACAGAGGTGGCATGACAACCCTGTACATTTTAGCAACTGCGTTGGCAACCCTATCTAGTATATGAGAGGAACTGCACACTACTACAGGGACATCCCTTATTTCTTATGGGCTGTCAAGAAGAAAGAAATTGAAGCATACTTAGTTCTTCATATTAATGCAAAATAGGAATTAGCTTCTTGAGGATCAGATAGTTTGAGAGAATAGAGTGGGGAGTAGAATAGATGGCTGAACTTCAGTAAGGAAGCCCAGAATCCAAACCTTTTCTGATAATGTTGCTGCTGTTGTGTCTTCAAGCTATGCTTGGCTTAAGCCAACCCTAAGGTTAACCTATCGCAGGGGCTTCTTGGCAAGATTTGCCTTGCTCTGAGACTGAGATAATGCGATGTGTCCAAGACCGCCCTGTCATTTCCCATGGTTAAATATTACAATAAAAATAAAAGAAAACCTAGACACTTAGTTACACATTCTGGCTTCAGAAATCCCAGCCAGCTTACTAGTTGTTAGGAATTGCGGGAGCTGAAATCCAAAGCACCTGGAAAACCAAAGGTGGAGAACCAAGATTCCTTTCAACTGTTCTTTCTGAATCCACAACATCACACAAAATCTTTAAGTAACAGGACTTCATATATAAAAAGAGGTACATTGTCATTGTCATTACCTTCATCATGGTTTTGATGTAACATGATATCCGGCTGAGAATGGATGGAACTTCCAGGGTGGAAAAAAGGTGAAAAGAGCACATGAGAATTCCTTTGCTTCAAGATATGCTGAAGAAGCTCATACAACACATCACCTGGAAGAGAAATAACCAGCTTAAGCATATCAAAGCTTTACAAAGCTAGAAAAAGTTGTTATTCTCAGACTGAGCAGACAATTCTTAGTCTATAAAGTTAGACTGACCTGGAAATTAACTTTTTTTTGTTCTTCATATTGTTATATCACACCCTTTTTTACTCTGGGACTCAAGGTTAGAATAGTAAGAGCCAATACAGCTAACAAATTTTCATCGTACAAAGTTTAAAAAATAATAATCAGAAGCATTTAAAAACAAAGCATAAAAAACACCTAAAAGTACATTACAGCACGTGAAAGGCCATTTCCTCCTGAGCAGTGAGCCCTCAAATGTCTGCTGAAACAAAAAGGTCTTTGTCTACCTATGACAGATTAGCAAGGAGATATCAATCTAAACTAAGGAAAGGAATTCCAGAGCCTGGACATAGCCACAGAGAAAGTCCTCTCCAGTGTTCCAGATGATTCTGTGAGGGTGGTGTGATAAAGAAAAAGTCCTCCTCAGAAGATCTCAAAATATGAACTTTATCTTTCAATTTAGCCAATAAAAATGAAATGCACAGCTATAGGATGGGTGATACCTGGCTTGAAAGCAGTACAAGTGAAAGGGATCTAGGCTACTTAGCATGAATGAGTCAACAGTGTGATGTGGCAGCTAAAAAAGCCAATGAGATTCTAGGCTGAATAAATCGGACTATAGTGTCAAGATCAAAGGAAGTCATAGCCCCACTTTATTCCGTTTTGGCAGACCTCACCTGGAATACTGTGACCAGTATTGAGCACAATTCAAGAAGGATATAGACACGTTGGAATGTATACAGAAAAGGGCAGCCAAAATTATGATAAAAGAAGGCTGAGAGGGAGCATGAAAGTAATGTTTAAATATTTAAAAGGATATCACATTGAGGAGGGGGCAGCCTTGTTTTCTGCTGCTCTGGAGTCTCAAAAACTGCTAAGAGATCGAGCAGAACTGAAAGAAATATGCCATCTGTCAAGTTCCTCGTGTAGATTACCCACCAAGGTGACCAAAGCTGTCTCTGTTCTGTAGTGAACCTGAAACCAGACTGAACTGAATCTATATAATCTGTCTTTCATCTTCTTAGGTCTCTGGGAGCCCTTCCACACAGCCATATAGCCCAGAATATCAAGGCAGAAAATCACATAATATCTCCTTTGAACTGGGTTATCAGAGTCCAAACTGCCATATATTCCAGGTCAAAGCAGAAAATGTGGGATTTTATTCAGCTGTGTGGAAGGGGGTCTTGGAATCATACAAATGGATGACTTACAAGCTACTAACCAAATGTGGTATGCCACAACACAGTGCAGAACAGGGGTTACGCCACATACGAAAAGAGTACAGCTACCTCAAAAGCACTCTATCACTGGGTTCTAGAGTTCACTCTGTAATGGAAAACAAAGGTTCAAGGGCTGTGCCCAGGTAGCAGGTTTTGATGTTAGTGAAGATGATGTGGTGGGCTCTTTCGAATGTGAAGACCTAGATGTGGAAAGGACCATTTCATATAGAAGGGCCTTAAGACATTGCTCCCTGTTCTTCCAGGGCACTGGAGTAAAGGCCTGGCCATGTTTGAAAGATTGCTAGGCCTTCCAAAGGGGCTACCTAAAGGTTTCCCTCAAGAAACGGAGACAGCAAGAGTGGTCATTATCAGGGATCTTGCCTTTGCAATCTAGGCATTTCTTGAAGGACATGGTAGACATAATGGAAATTCTGCAAACAAGCCGAGGATCAGTTTCCCAGAAGACAGGTAGCCAAAGAAACAGACTAGAAACAGGATACCAGCAGAATATGAAAGCTATGAGACAAACTAAAACAGAGCAGAGAAGACAAGACAAAACATACCAAGTCAAGCCATAAGCAAACCAGGGAAAATAATGAGTCGAGGTTCTTAATGTGCTGCTGCTGCAGTGGACTAAAAGGGACTGGGGTTTTGGTGGCACCCAACTACTTATATGGGCTTGGATAGTGTGCAGGGTTGCCACCAAAATCGTACCTTTAGAGCTCTAGACTGTTCCAAGAGGTGCAGAATACCCATTTGTGTGATTCAGAGACCACAAAGAAAGGCAAATTTATTTTTAAAGATGTATTGATAAAAATTATTTTTGTCAATAGCATCAGGATAAATCTAAATGCTGAGAGAATTCATATGTCATGCTAGACCACAGTTTAGTGAGAACAAAAATAATCTACTGTAATAATCTACTCCAGTGTATACCTGCTTCTCTAGTCAAGGTGCAAGGAGAAGACTAGAATATTTCCCCTCATCCACTTTTGGTGAAACAGAATTTATTGTGTTGTCGAAGGCTTTCATGGCCGGGATCACAGGGTTGTTGTATGTCTTTCGGGCTGTGTGGCCATGTTCCAGAAGTATACTTCTGGAACATGGCCACACAGCCCGAAAGACATACAACAACCCCAGAATTTATTGTGTAACTCAGTTCTTGAAACATGATTAATGCTAACCAAGGCTTGTTAAGAAATAAACCAAATTCAAAGAGGTCACGGTCTAAACTGAAAAAATAATCACAGGACTCTGCCTTTCTCAGTACATAAACAACTCACCTGAATGTGGAGACCGATATCGAAAATCCTCTTTGGTGAGAAGCAAAAGCGCTTTACCGTTCATCTCAAAAGTGTTGCTGTCAATGGGTCTCAATGAAAACTCTTTTTCAGCCCACTTTAACCAATGGGCCACATCATCCCTGCTCCAGTAAATGGGCTGTAATCCTGCAAACAATAGAATAATAATTACACATGTGTGTATGCTTTCCCATGAATTTCACAGGACCTGCTTAGGCTGGATATACACTGCCCTATATCCCAAGATCTGATCCACATTAACTGCTCTGAACTGGATTATGAGTCTACACTGCCAAATAATCTGGGATAAGAAGATAATCTGGGATCAGATCGTGGGATATAGGGCAGTGTAGATCCAGCCTCAGGTAAGAGATCCTTACAGGTGGCTTTGTCTATAGCATCTGATATGTATTGGTGTTCATCCATCCACATACTAACCAGAGCTGACCCTGCTTAGCTTCTAAAATTAGACAGGATCTGGTGCCTTTATTTATTTATTTGCTGTATTTATATACTGCCCTTCTCAACCCCGAAGGGGACTCAGAAAGGTTCACAATGTTGGCAACAATTCAATGCCCTCCATAAAAAAGGCATAACACATCAAAGTGACCCTCCCCTAATAAAACATTAAACATTATTAAACACATCACATAAAATAACATCAAACAGTAGAGTCTCACTTATCCAACCTTCGCTTATCCAACGTTCTGTATTATCCAACGCAGTCTGCCTTTTAGTTGTCAATGTTTTTGTAGTCAATGCATTCCATACATTGCAATGTTTTGGTGGTAAAGTCATAAATATAGTAACTACTACATAACCATATATTGAACTGCTTTTTCTATCAATTTGTTGTAAAACATGATGTTTTGGTTCTTAATTTGTAAAATCATAATGTAATTTGATGTTTAATAGGCTTTTCCTTAATCCCTCCTTACTATCCAACATTTTCGCTTATCCAATGTTCTGCTGGCCCATTTATGTTGGATAAGTGAGACTCTACTGTATATCACACAAGACATAACTGTTGTCCGTAAATAGTCCTGGGTCATATTAGTAGCAGATATGTGATACTTTTTAGTTTTTAAAATAAGAGATTTTTGAATTAGGACTGGGGAGACATAGGTCAGAATCCTATACTGGTGCAAACAGAGAGGGCATTTTTTACCTATCAGTGTTTCTAGAAACATTCACCTCAAGGCAGATAGAATAACTGTTAAGAGTGGAAAACCCACCCCTTCCCAACAGTTGATCTGACAATCTGCCAAAATAAAAAAGATTTCATTTTGCCAGTTACTGGTAGTCTCTGGTCTTGCAATGTGGGAAAGGTGCAATCATTAGACAACGAGGCAGCAGATGCAACTTTCTGAGTGGTGGGAAAACTGCAACGAGTCTTTTGCAGAGGAAAAGAGGCAGGCACATTTCAGACTCCATATTGAAGAGCTACGATTAATAACACTACTGCACACACTAATCTATCTTGTTTTCAACACAATAAAGCAAGGCACAAAATATCAAAACCAGAAAAATAATAAATTAATTCATGCTCATTATAACAACACTTGCTGAATGCTAAAAGCCAGGAATAATTATTTAGGGTATAGAATACAATTTCCAGTAAGCCTGGGAAAACTGTATCCTGCACAGCTGCAGGATCCCTTCTTATAAGTAGCAAAGTGGCAATAAATGATAGAAAAGTACACTGGCAGGATAGATTTCCAGAAAGGAGAACTCTTGCAAACATGTTCTGTTTGGCTAATTTATAAATGTTACAGTGTTTTTTTTCTCAATACATAGTGTATTTCCCGGCTAAACTGTTTTTTCCCCTCTGGTAACCTGTTTGTTTTGTGGGATAGACAACTCTGTTCAATGTGAACTACATTTTGCCATTTTAGCAGAACCACTAATGTCCCCATATTGCAGGTGCAGGTTTGGAAAGGGAAGCCGATGCTGCAAGATTGGCTAAGACCATTTAGGGAATGTGGAAGGAATAACAAGAAAACTGGACCTCATTCATTAACTGGAAGTAATCAGGGCATCATTTTTGGCTTTTCTTAAACACTGAATATCTGTGTTTTTACAATGTTGAACAACTGCATAGATTCCAAGAACATGCATGGCTAATTTTGTAGACACCAGAAGACAACAAAAAGTACCATATTTTTACATTTACAAAATGATATATATGTTTCCTTGATGTGTGATGTCATGTTGAAAGGATAGTTTTGTGTAGTGCATACAGGAATATATTTCTGATCTTTGGCAAGTCTCCTAGAGGTGGCAGATATCTTTTCCCCCTTTCTTTTCCTACTTCTTTCCCAAAGGAATCCTGGGCAATGACACCATCATCTAATTTACCTTCTGTTTCTGTGCACAAGCCTTGTATGACAAAGTCAACAAACATGGCCTTTCCTTTTGCTTTGTCCATCTGCCAACAAGCTTTCGTATTCCGTAATTTAAAATGTTTTATGCTGAGCTGTAAGCCACAAATGTTTTCATCAGATATGAATCTTTGTAGAAAAGAACCTTTAGGATATGACCCCTAAATGAATTTGATATTTAGACTTGGGTCCCATCTCCCAGTTATCTATCTTGCTCCTAGATTCCAAGTGAGCTTTTTTCGTGTCAGGAGTGACTTGAGAAACTGCAAGTCACTTTTGGTGTGAGAGAGGATCTCATCTCTTGTGGGAAGCTTCTCTCATGTCCCCGCATGGGGAGCTGGAGCTGACAGAGGGAGCTCACTGACTCTCCCCCGGATTCAAACTGGTAACCTGTCGGTCAGCAGTCTTGCCGGCACAACGGTTTAACCAATTGTGCCACTAGGCTCTCCACCTTTTTCACTGCATACTGCTCTTCTTTCATGCAAACCACAAAGGGGGGAGGGTCATTTTTTCTTTCACTACAGTCGCAAATAAACGAAGGTAACACTTTCCCAATTGCACAAACAGCAACATTGTATGGAAAACAATGATAAGATAGTGGAACCAAAAGAATCAGACTGCAGATAATGTTTGAGTCAGCCTTGTAGATTTGCAGTATTTAACCTATTTGACCAGAAGCCAGAGACAGTGTAAAGGAGGAGTGCAAATAGAAAATTCTCCCATGGCTTTCTTCTTTATTTTCCAAGTTCCAACAATTTCTGCTCATAACTGTCACCAGATTCCTACAAGCTTCACCTGTTTTCTGTTAGGTTATGTGTTTGTTCCACTGTCCCCTACTTTTTGTGGTATTCTATAAGTTAAAAAGGGGATGTGTTCCTGTCTTTTACTACTTTAACAGGGTATGTAGTACCAGAGGCAAAAATAATATGGAAAAAAATAGCAACAGATTTCTCCATCACAAAAAAGAGCAATTGAAGTTTCCGCCAACATTTTCACCAAAACTGCAGACACACCAATGCACTCATGACCAACAGTCTTGTGTTCTTCAAGCCTTTCATCAACTTCTTTACAATGTCAGCACCAGTAAGTAACACAACTAGAAAGACTACCTCTCCTGGTCAGAGTGCACATAAAATGACTTTGTAAAAAGGAGCGTCTTTGTTAGAGGATTTCTCTAGCAAGGTATGCCTGTACTACTAAATCTTCACTAGACCCTCTTCATTCCCCCTGCCCACTATGCTATTTTTAATTTTCCAGTTTCTAGTGCAATGGGAGCTAAATCTCTTGCTTAGGGCCCATTTCTTATTTTTCCCCCAAAGAAAGCTCAATTTACTTGGCTCTTTTAAAAATTCTAGCCATATTGCTTCCCATGGGGTTATGGTTGAGTGATGTCAAAATAAATTCAATTAGAAATTAGTAATTAAACTGGCAAAGACATTTCTATTTTTTAAAATAAACCCAGTTTAAAAGATTTGGAGAATGTACATACATGGAAAAACACTTGAAACCTTAAAGCCCTTGTTACAAAATACTAAATCTCCCAAGCTCCAGAAGCAGAGCCAAGCACAGTTTCCTAGAAGCAACAACAGCCCCTTTCTGGAAGCAGAGTGAAAATCCCATGTTCCATCATTCCCCGCCCCCACCCGCTGATATAACACATGGTTTGCATTTGCTGATCATGTCTACAAGCTGGACTCTAATTTAACTCACTTGAACAGCAATCACATGCTGATTAATGAAGGCTAAGAATGTCATCAATTCCAAAAAGAGGCCGTAAGTTGGAAGACAAAGAAACATGCTCGTTTCACTAAAACTCTCCTTGAAATCAGCTCAACAGATGAAAAGTATGCTCTCTGTTTTATAATTAAACATTTCTTAAATGGTCTGAATACACAATAAGGAGGAAATCAGACTTTTTCCATGCCATACTGTAACTCAGAATCCCATCTGGAAAATGCTTCATATTACTGTAAGACAAAAAAGTGACAAATCCAGAGGTAAAATTGTTGCAGCAAAACCAGCAGTGCTCTGGTAGAAGCTGCCATAGATGAAGTTCCATACAATAATTCTCAGACAAAACTAACAGTACAGTTACATTCTAGAATTAATGCAGTTTCAGACCACTTTAACAGCATTGTTCAATGCTATGATATCCTGAGGTTTGTAGTCTGGTGAAACGCCTAAAGGCCTTGCAAAATTGCAACTACCAGGATTCCATAGCATTGAGCCATGGCAATTAAAGTGGTGTCAAACTGCATTAATTCTATAGTATAGATGCACCCTATATGTGGAAAGACCACAACCACATGGCTATTAGTCATGACATGTATCAGAAGAATATGAGGGAGTATGCTATCACATTCTTATCCTCTTTGCGAGCTCACAATTGGCATCTGGCTAGACAATGTGTGAACAGAAAGCTGGATCAAATAAACTTGGTGAGGGATTAATACTAACCTGTAGATACTGTTAGACTCCAGGCATTCTTCAGCATTTTCTATCCTTGCTGGAAGCTGCAATCCAACAATATTTGGAAGGGCACACAATTTGCATTTTAAGATAAACCAAGGAGCATCCCTCACCTCCAGGTAAAGGAAGTGAATAAATCTGACTATTGTACATCATTAACAGTATTATTATTATATTATCATTGGGGATACTATATAGATTTTTGGAGTTTGGATTTTAATTCTGTATATGTTCTTCATCTTCTTATTCCAAAATAGGAGTCATGGGTTAAAAAAAAACTGAAAGCAAAGGTAGTTCTTTTGATGAGAACTCTCTCGATCAGTACAGATGAGCAATGAACTGGCTACTTTCAGATGTCTCCTCACATAAACACTAGTCAAAGCTTTAAAACATGTGGCAATTTCTATTCAAAGAAACAGCCACAAATAATTTTTCACAAGAATAGCTGTTAGACCCCTTCTACGCTGTCCTTATATCCTAGGATGTGATCCCTGATTATATGCTTATCCCAGATTATATAGTAATGGAGATTTATATAATCCAGTTCAAAGCAGATAATTTGGGATCAGATCCTGGCATATAAGGACAGTGTTGAATGGGTCTTAGCAACACAGTTCTCCTAGTACAGTTGTTCCATTTGGCTTTGTGTCTTGAATTGAAGGGAAAGGCAGGCCTGAGAACTTTTGAGAAATGCTTTTGAGTTCAGTATTCGGTATTCCTGGCATAATTGTTTAAGAAATTAAGAATTGCCTTGCTAGCTCATGCCAAGATCAATCTGGTTCACCATTCTGCTTCCTATAGGTTAGCTACATTCTGAAGGAAGGTATGAAAGCAACTGTCTTCTCCTGCTGTTTGTCCCTAGCATTCAGTATCCAAGGGTATATACAAATATCCATCTCAGTTTCATCTGAGAATTATTATTAGGCAAAAGATGTCAGGCAAAAACAAAACCTCTTTCCACAGGCATTCTGTTTAGCTATTATGGTGGACCATAACTAACAAATATTTCTGTCATGAAGTAGTGAAAACTTTTTCAGAACTGCTTCCTAACATGTCATCCTCTAAATATGTTGAACTATAGCTCCTATCATACTCACACAGCATAGGCTGCTTTCATTTACACAAGTGAAAATTTGCCATTTGCACAACAGAGTGCAACTTCAAGTCAGTTGTGTGAAGCAGTACAGATCAGATGTTTCAGCAATGCAAAGATAATCGCATATAATTCAAATGAATGTATCATAGGAAGAATGTCCTCTAGATTATCCAAAAGAAATGAAAAATAGATCTTGCCTCCATGGCACATTATCTAGAAGGATGTGCCAGTGGCATAACTATTTTCAATATGACTTTTGCCAGCCGCCTATCTGCAGTACGCATGAAAGTGGGAGTTCACTTGAGTCCATGGTGACCCTGGGTTGTCCCAACTCATGCTATGTATGACTGTAAACAAGAAGAGCAGAAAGCCATGTGACTTGTACTTGGGCAGCCGTTTGCCATAAACAGCTGCCTACAGTAAGATGGGGGCAGGGGAAAATCTGGTTGGCGCGGGTCCTAGTTACAGACTTAATCCCCCCTCTCTTTCACCTATTTTCTTGGCTTATATTCAAGTCTTAGGCTTTGAGAGGCTTGTCTTGCCTTTCCCTGATAAAGATGCTGTAAAACTTGAACTTTGTTGTTATTTTCTTTGAGATTTACAAATCACTTACAAATGCAGCACACTTTCAAGACTCATTAAATTCCACACTTCCAGTCTCTGGTCACTTGTTGTTTATTATTATTATTATTATTATTATTATTATTATTATTATTATTATTAAAAATAGAAGGAACATCCTTTAAACCAGGGATTCCCAAACGTTTTAAACAGGGGGCCAGTTCATGGTCCCTCAGACCGTTGGAGGGCCAGACTATAGTTTTTTAACTATGTGAAAACTTTTTCATGCACACTGCACATATCTTATTTTGAAGTAAAAAACAAAACGGGAACAAATACAGCCTCAATGCAAATAATAATCATAATCATAATAAAAATAATAAAGAGGGTGGAAGAGAACCCTTGGGCCATTTAGTCCAACCCCCTTCTGCCCTTGTGCACCAAAAGCACAAGCAAAGCACCCCGACAGATGGCCACCCAGCCTCAATGTTGTTAATAATAATAATACATCACACAGTCCTAAACACTTGGGAAGTGTTTGACTTGTGATTTTATGATACGAAATCCAGCATATATATCTCGTTTGCTGTGTTATATTGTGTCTTTGTGTCAATAATAATAATAATAATAATAATAATAATAATAATAATAATAATAAAGGGTTGGAAGATACATCTTGGGGGCCGGGCTGTGGCGCAGCTAGCTAGTAACCAGCTGCTATAAATCACTACTGACCGAGAGGTCATGAGTTCGAAGCCCGGGTCGGGTTAAGCCTCCGACCATAAAAAAAAATAAAAAAATAGCCCCGGCTTGCTGTTGACCTAGCAGCCCCGAAAGACAGTTGAATCTGTCAATTAGGGAAATTTAGGGACGCTTTATGCGGGAGGCTAATTTAACTAATCTACAACACCATAAAACTGCTCATGAGGAAAAGAAGAGGAAGAACAGCCACCAATGGACGGTGAAGCAACAGCTCCCCCTGTGGCCGGAAATCGTGAAGCTGGAAGATGTTAAAAAAATGCCTCTGTGTCTGTCTAAAACTGAATGTTGTTTGTCTATTGGCATTGAATGTTTGCCATATATGTGTTCACTGTAATCCGCCCTGAGTCCCCTTCGTGGTGAGAAGAGCGGAATATAAATACTGTAAATAAATAAATAAATAAATAAATTTAGTTCAACCCCCTTCTGCCTTTGTGAACCCAAAGCACTAGCAAAGCACCCCTTAATAATTAATTATTAATTCAATAATAATTAAAATACCATTATAAACAAGCAAAGCTTTGGAAGGCGCGCAGCAGGCGAGGGAGGAGGTGGGAAAGGCGCGCGCCTTTCCCTCCTCCCTTGAGCCACACACACCTTCCTCAACGGAGGAGGAGGGAGCTGCCACCACTGGGGCCGGATGAACGGCTTCGATGGGTCACATATGGCCCCTGGGCCTTAGTTTGAGGACCCCTGCTTTAAACACTTACAAAAATCTGCCTCTGGGTGAGATGAAAGCTGCTAGATCTAGTTTAACACAGAGATCAATATAACTGTCTCAATTTTGGATTCCTTCTAGAGCAGTGGTTCTCAACCTGTGGGTCCCCAGGTGTTTTGGCCAACAACTCCCAGAAATTCCAGCCAGTTTACGAGCTGTTAGGATTTCTAGGATTTCTGGGATCACAAAGGTTGAGAACCACTGTTTTAGAGGTATGACACCTCTTCTTCAAAGATTTCCACTACATATCTGCCTATATGCTTTAAACATTAACTCAGATCATGTGATTTACTATAACAATTACTGAAAGGCATATTGTCATATTCCCCACCTGCCCTATTTGGCCTTGCACCTCCAAAATGATTCATAGTGTAATATACCAGAATTTGCCTGTCTGGTATCCTTTTATTCTTTGAATATTCTTGGATATCTTTTAGAGTTATTTTAATCCATTAGCCAATGAAGGAATACACACACAGCCAATTTAATGGTACCAGGAAGAATAACTTTGATCCAGTGCGAAGATTTCCAGACACTGCTTCAGCAACATACTGGTAAAGTAGCTATGGGGAATGCTTCTTAGCATTGAACTACAATACAGAAGTGGAATAACATAAGGTGAAGAAAAAAAAAACAGAACCTTCAGGTAATTTTCAACTAGCTGCAATGCTTCACTTTTAGGCAATCTCACTTTTCTGCTTTCTATATATGAGCAGGGATAATTATAGAACTAGCTACATATGTTTATTCAAAGGTATACCTGTTTATTTCAACAGGATGTCTCAGCCTTAGTATTTCTAGTGTATGGCATGTTTTATGAGTGCAGAAACTAGCACAACTGCTTGTAAGTCGGCTAATATAATTGCAGATGGGGGCGGGGGACTAAGGTATGACCAAGACCACTGGACATGTTCGTGGTTAAGCAGAGTTATAGAGCAGGGACTTTCCCAGATTACTCTTTTAGCTAGTAAAAGAAAGAAGGAAATAAAGCAAAGGAATGGAGAAATGAAAGAGCGAGCAAAGAATAAGGAAGGAGGAAACAGCAAAGGTATTCAGTACAAAGGAGAGTGTGGAAGAGACACAAAGGCTTTAAAACCTGAAATACTACTCTCTGCTCTGTTGTGTTCCAACTATCTCCACTAATCATTATTGTTTTATATGTGGAGAAACTTGGGGATGAGATCCCTCCTACTTCAACAACTAAGAACAACTTTCATTTAATGCAGATTTGGTGGTGGGGGTGTTCTCCAAGAAATCAGGGCATGGGTAGGATGAACCCTACTGTGTCACACAAAATGACAGCTTTCAGAAGTGGTCAGGCTCTATAATAAAATTAGTGCCATCTTGTGACAAAGACTTCCCAGCTATTTGCTTAATAGACTATCACATGTAAATTCACAAACACTACCTGTAAAACATATAAAAAGGAGAGCTATGTCTTTAAACTAAGAAATAGTGTTATTTCTTTGAACTTCAAGAATGGCAGAAGAACACAATTTACTCAACTTGATTAAAATTGTTTTTTGCTACCGTAACAAGCCCACCAAGGCGCAACCTTTCTATAGTATGAGACTGCATACTCCTGGAAGGCAAGAGGCTGATGGCATGATTTGGGGCTTGCTTAAGATATTCAGGGTTTTTTCCCCACTTTAACAGGAATTTTGTTTCTAATCTCCTGAAAAAAAGTGAGAGCTTAGGAAACTGATCACAAAGCACAAAACAGGATTTGTCTCTTTCTCCCTATATCCCAAGAAAGGCAGGATAAAATATAATGTAAACACAAATAAATAAATAATAAATAAATAAATATCCAAAATAGAAACAAAGCAGAATCAAAGACTATAGGAAAATGTATTCACTGAGCAGGTCAGTGGCTGATGGAATTTGCAAAGCCAAGAGTTTATTCATTGCAAGCACATTCTTTAAGACACCAAAGAGGCAACTATAAACATGGGCATCACCTGATTGCCAATATAGAAATGAAATAGATTACAAGACAATAATACTTCTTATGGAAGAAGGCAGTAGGAAAAGAGGAAGACCGCATTACAGATGAATAGACTCAAATCAAGGAACACAGCCCTAAGTCTTAAAGATAAAAGGTGACCAGAAGTCTCTAATTCACACAGTTGCCCTAAGTTGTAATTGCACTGAGGGCAGTTCACTCCAAACCAGTAACTTGATTTGGTCCACAGATTACAAGATGCCAAGAGCTAGTGTCAGTGATACAATGTAGGTTTCTGCTATCATAACACAGAAGCAAAGGGGACAGAAAAGGCAGAAAGTAAATCTAATTAATTTCCCTATGCAAGCGCTATTCTATCTTGGTTAATACCTGTTATTTCTCAAGCGCCATAAATAATTGGAGAATTATTTAAAATACTAGGTTGTTATCAGCTTAGAAGAAAAGATGCCTAAATCCTTGTACAAAACTATTTTAAAATGTTGAATAAAAATACCTTCAAATTATGTGTATAAGAAACATGAATGAATCTTGTTAGTCCCACTGTCATGGACTGACCACCACTTGGTCAAGTTTTGAATTACTGTGGCCCCTAACCTCCGCGGGGGTGGTGGGCCCATTAAGATGGTCCACCCCAGGAGGCTTATGGATCCAAAAGGATTCTTGATGGCTCTTGGGGATGTTCCCGCCTCCTCAGCAGGTGATTCTGTTGATGCTCTGGCCACTTTCTACAATGAGGAGATGACCAGGGCAATAGACACGATCGCTCCAGAGCGGCCCCTCGCAATGCACAGAGCTAAACCAGCACCCTGGTTCTCCAGGGAGTTGGCAGCAATGAAGCATGAGACTAGTCACCTAGAGCGCATGTGGCAAAAGCAACGGAGCGAATCAAATTTAGAACGGGTTAAAGCCCAAAGGAGAGCATACTGCAAAGCGACGGTTGCCACAAAAAAACCCTATTATACCTTTAGAATTGAAGTAGCCAAAAACTGCCCTACCGAGCTTTTTAGAATAGTCAGAGAGCTGCTTAATATCACCCCTCAAACTGAACCCGCAAACAACTCGGCAGAGAAATGTGAACTTTTCCCAGTTTTCAAATTAAATTGCTTCAATTCGTTCCGAGCTTGACGTCGTGGCTGATGCAATCTCCGAAGATGTAATGAGAGCACCTGCTTGTCAGATTTTGATGGATTCATTTCAATTTGTGCAACCTGAGGACGTGGACAAGATCCTTGGAGAAGCGAGAACAACCACATACATCCTAGACTCCTGCCCATCCTGGCTGATTAAAGAAGCCAGAGGGGGGCTGGTCGAATGGGTAAGGGTGGTGGTGAATGCCTCCCTCCGGGAAGGCAGACTTCCAGCCGGCCTTAAACAAGCTGTAATAAAACCGCTGTTGAAGAAGCCATCACTTGATCCCACTAATGGGAATAACTTTAGGCCTGTTTCCAATCTTCCCTTTCTGGGCAAAGTCGTGGAACGTGTGGTTGCCTCGCAACTCCAGGGATTCTTGGAGGAAATTGATTATCTGGACCCGGCACAGTCTGGCTTCAGACCAGGGCATGGAACTGAGTCGGCCTTGGTCTCCTTGGTGGATGATCTCTGCAGAGAGCTGGACAGGGGGAATGTGTCCTTGTTGGTTCTCCTGGATCTCTCAGCAGCCTTTGATACCATAGACCACGGTATCCTTCTGGGTCGCCTTGCTGGAATGGGGCTTGGGGGCACTGTTCTGCAGTGGCTCCAGTCCTTCCTTGAAGGTGTTGATAGAGGACAGCTGTTTGACCCCACAACAGTTGTCTTGTGGTATCCCACAGGGTTCAGTACTGTCCCCTTTGCTGTTTAACATCTACATTAAGCCGCTGGGTGAGATCATCCAAAGTTTTGGAGTTCGGTGTCATCTGTACGCGGATGATGTCCAACTTTATCACTCCTTTTTTCCAGCATCCAAGGAGGCCATCCAAACCCTGAACCAGTGCCTGGCTGCTGTGTTGGACAGGATGAGGAAGAACAAATTGAAGTTGAATCCAGACAAGACAGAGGTACTCCTGGTCAGTCGCAAGGCCGAATAGGGTATAGGGTTACAGCCTGTGCTGGATGGGGTCACAATCCCTCTAAAGGCACAGGTTCACAGTTTGGGAGTCCTCCTGGACTAACTGCAGAGTCTGGAACCCCAGGTATCGGCAGTGGCCAGAGGGGCCTTCGTACAACTCAAAATTGTGCACCAACTGCACCCATACCTTGGGAAGCCTGACTTGGCCATGGTGGTCCACGCTCTTGTTACATCTCATTTGGACTATTGCAATGCACTCTATGTGGGGTTGTCTTTGAAGACTGTTCGGAAGCTGGAACTAGTCCAACGTTCTGCAGCCAGGTTACTAATGGAGCGCCATTCAGGGAGCATACAACTCCTCTGTTGAAGCAGCTCCACTGGCTGCCTGTTAGCTTCACAATTCAATTTAAAGTGCTGGTTTTGGCCTACAAAACCTTAAACGGCTCTGGTACAACTTACCTCTCAGAACGTATCTCCCACTACGGGCCATCCCACAGATTAAGATCTTCGAGTGAGGCCCTGCTCTCGGTCCCGCCGCCATCACAGGTGCAGTTGGCGGAGACGAGAGACGGGGCTTTTTCGGTGGTGGCTCCGCGGCTGTGGAACTCCTTGCCAAGGGAGATTAGGGAAGCCCTTTCACTCATGTCTTTCAGGAAGCTGCTGAAGATCTGGCTGTGGGACCAAGCTTTTGGCCCATCCTAAGATACGAGTTGATATGACCTGATGAATTCTGTGAATTAATGTTAAGTCAAATACAAATTGGCTCTGACTTTGGCTCGAAACTTCCCCTGTTTTAATGGTCACATGGTTTTAATTGTTTTAATTTGATTTGGATACCGGCTTTTATTTGTGTTTTATGTTTGGTTTTTACTACAAGTTGCATTATATGTGGCATTTATTCTGCCATTGTGTAAGACTGCTCTGGGTTCCCCTGGGGAGAAGAGTGGTATATTAAATAAATAAATAAATCTCATATTTCAGCTTGGGTCCCATCTCAGTCATCTCATTATGTACACAAATGAAGATATAAGAATTCCAAAATAAAAAAAAATCCAAAATACTTTTGGTCCCAAGAATTTCAGATAAATGACACTTAAACAAGCATGGAAGCCATAATAAAATCCCGCCTTCACTATTTTATGGAATGTTACTGGTAGTTGCTCAAAAGCCCTAAGAACACAACTATGTCACTGTTTACACTAGATTACTGCTGACGGTCTTTGTCTAACATCATTTCTGAAAAAGTTGAAAGGCAAGCACACTTTCTGCTAAGTTAAAGCAGGAGACATACATTGTTCTTATACTTGCAAACAGAAAAAGAGTGAAAAGGAATCCTTTGGTGAGCCTATCCCCCTGTTACAGTAGGAGACACTATTTTGAACGTTCCTCTTGATTGAAAGGAACCAAATCTAAAGCAAGAACTTATTTGAAGACCCAAAAGGAAACCCTTTCCAACTAGCCACATTCTTCCTTGTCTCTGACCAAAACCTGAAGACTTCATCATTATCATCATAAACAGGATTTATATACTGCCTTTGAGAAGTGCCAACTGCTGAGCTCTCCCTGTCTTCATTTTAGTGGGGAGCAGGTTTGGCATGAGGAGTACAAGGAAGAGACCTCAACCTAGTGGAGCCAATGCAGTCTGAATGACTAATGGACAGCAGGGCAACACAAGAAGAGTAAGTGCATTTACATGAAAAATTGAAACTGGGCATATTAGGAGACTATGAGGGGATCTTTTAAAAAAAAAAGATTGAAAATGCTTTAAAAGGTAGAAGTAGCTCTTTTGTGGCTGGTGCATTATACAAGGGCCATGAGGTAAATTGGAGGAAGATTATTCCTTTTTAATTCTTTCTCCTTCAGTACTTCTCCTGGTTGATTTGACCAAAGGGTTCTGGGTATTAGTCACAGAAGAGGAAAAGACAGGCATCTCAACAGTACATTTCCTTCCAAAAGTCAAATTATGGTGCTATGTTATGTCTGGAAGGGATTTTCTGTGGACAGCTGAGACAGCTGTCAAGAACCAAGGCCTGTGTAATTACACTGCATTTTCTGAGTGCATGGAAGCTTGCTGATGCCTTTCAGATTTTCTTCTGTTTTTGTTAAGACTGGAGAACTCAGCTCATATGCGATATCAATAGTCTACAGTGTACTGAGAGCACTGCAGACACGGCTTTCAGGTGGGCTGCAATACCTTGATGCTTGATAAACACCTTATCAACAAAAGCAAATGTTCAAAAGGGAGAAGACTGCCCAATACTGAAAATAATTTGGGCCAGCCTACTTCAAGCAAACATCAATCTTCACCTAGATGTCAAGGGTTTCTATTCATTCCTCCAACATGCTAGCAGTGCTAACCAGCCCTCCCTGTTGGTTGTGGCCTGGCTCTTAAATGCCTCTATTATCTGCATACGCCAGCATCCTGTCTGACAGGAAGTTTCCCCTGCATTTTCCGTCATAGGAAATTTCCTGTGGGGAAGTGCTTATTAGCAAACAAAGAGTTCTGCAGTGAAAGAAAAACAGAAAAGGAAAGACTGAAACAGCATTCAAGCCATTTTGGTGAGGAGGCTGAGCAAGCATTATTTCTTAAGTCTTTTTAGCAGGGAAGAATTACCATTCAGAATCACTGGATTAGAATCTTGCCAGATGGGAAGCATAGATAAGAGCTATATCTGTAATCCAGCAGACTGAAGTTGAATTATATAAAATTATTAAGCGGAACATGCAGCCACTGCAAATGTTTATACTGTAATACCTTTTGTAGTCAATTTCATGTAACCTTTTCACTAAGATAAGTCTGGACTCAGATAACCCAGCTCAAACCAGATAGTGTGATTTACCTACCACGAGATTCTAGGGTCCCTTCCACACAACTGAATGCCATTGCCCACTCTAACAACAGGAGAATTCCAGACATGAAACAATCAGGGCCAGCTAACACCTTCCCAACAAAACATTCCCCCAGGGAGGAAGCACCCAGGGTTTGACGCTAAAAGCCCATTACATCCAAAACATCCAAAACATTCTGCAAAACTGCAGCCTTCACACTTGCCTCCAACAGACAAAATATTGCATATTCACATACTTTACTAACTCACACATACTAACTACTGCCAATTCTTCAATACTTTATTTCCAACACCACCGCAATTTGCCACAGCATCGCGTGGCCGGGCACAGCTAGTAAACTCTAAAAGACTATTATAAATCATAAAAAATTACAATTTTTATTACAATAAGGAAGAGAGGAAGGAGAAGCCAAAGAGAGAGAAAAGGAGCCCAAGAGGCAACAGAAGAGAAGGAGGTGATTTATCAACATACGATTGGTTGATAAAAACTTAAAATAGTGTATTACTACTAAAATAATGTATAAATGTTAAAATTAAAATAGTGTCCCTACTTTGCAGATTTTCACATATTGCGGGTGATCCTGGTATCTAACCCCCGCGATAAGTGAGGGAACACTGTATTCCTTTCCATGGCTTCTATCCTGTTTCCATATCTGATTTTAAATTTGATTCCCATCTCTGATCACACAGAGTAAGGACAGATGTCAAAAGAAACTCATCAGACAAGAAAAAAGGACAAACCAGGAAGTAGGTATTCCCTTTTTGTACTAAGAAATCATCAAGGTTTCAAGCCTCAATCAGTACAGCAGATTATGATGGCATATTTGGCAAGACAAATATGGTTAATGGATTCTTCTGAGTGTTGGAGGTGCTGTGAGGGAGGGTTTATTATCCACACTATGAACGTTTATCTCACTATCACCTGTGGTAAAAAGGTTTTGCAGTAATTCAAAAGCTTACCAAGCTAGTTTGCCAAACTAGTCAAACAAACAAACAACTTGGTGTAATACTAACAGTTATTGTTGCACTCATTCCAGCAGAATGGTAACACTGATTTCCAATATTCCACCAGAAAGCTATATCAGGACTTGGCTAGCCAAGCACATTCTTGAAAAGAGGCGGGAAGGCTTTAGAGAACTGATCCCTTTAAGCCTCTCTGAACTGGATATCCCATTTATTAAATTAATGGGAAAACTTTAAAAACTACTTTAAAAACTTTAGAAACTATTGTAGCCTTTCCTATTGGCCTGAGGCTTAAAAACATCATTAGTTCCATCCATAGAAGAACAACTTAGGCATAAGTGTTTTTATTTCTTTCCCTCGAAATTTTATTCTGCCCATATCCTTCTTCTCAAAGTGTTCACAGCAACAAAATGTTAGAATAAACTGTGAAATCGTTTAGGTGGAAGATGCTGACTGGCCCACGATCATCCAATGCCCTTCATGGCAGAGGTAATGATTTGAACTTTGATCTAAACCAAACACCCTTTATTACACCACATTCAGCAATGGGTCTCTCCAGCTTTGGAAAAGACAGCTAATTTCAAGTTTCCTTTCTTAAAAAAAAAAAGCTGCTTTTTGAAATCAAGATTGACAATTTTTTGAGGCTTAAAAGTAAGAAATGACTTAAAATGTACCTTTAACAGACTATCATGGGGCAGAAATAAAACCTTAAGAGCCTTTGGCTCTTTCGCAGGCATAATAATCTACCTACAGTGAAGAACCAGTTTTCTCACTACCCATGAATGAGCAACTTTTACCACAAACCCTCACCTTTGATTGAATACTTGCCCATACAACATCGAGAAGGGGATTAAAAGAACAGGGGGAAACTGGGCATATTTCGTATTCCATTTGTGAGTTGTATTATGGCAATCATCTGATAATGAACTAGCCTTCCTTCCCCACCCCGGATAGCTGCAGCTGTGGAAAAGAGGCTTTTGCCAACAGACCCACAATGCCTTCCTCCACAGGAAGTTCCTTAGATCTTTTTCTGCACAGGAAATTTCCTGTGGTCCAACAGACATTCCTCTTAGTTTTATCACCATGTCACATTTGTTTTGACACATATTTGCTCTTAAGTAAAGTAAGAAAAAACCCAGAAAGGTCTTGGGAGAACTTCACAGAATGGATGAAAGGCTTTTCATTTGTCTTCTTTCTCCCCAATATGTGGAAACTTTACTACTGAGGAAAGTTTCTACATAAAAGTCATGGCCTATGCACCAAATGCACACACAGTGGGGCAACTATACCTAGAGATCCTGAATGATATGTGTGCATGTGCTAAAATGAGAATCCGGATACAGGATCTTCTGTATTTCAGCAAATCAATTAGGATCCTCCTGGCTCCCATATTGGTCTTGCATTTCTCTCATATATTTAGTAGAACAGCATCACTCTGTGTATGTGTGTGAGGAAGAAGAGGAGGAGGGCAAAGAAGAAGAGAAGAAGCGGAGTGGAAGAATATAGGAGGACGGCAAAGAGAAGGATAGGAATAATATTAATAATATTATTATTATTAATAATAATAATAATAATAATAATAATAATAATAATAATAATTCATTTATAGCCTGCCCTGTCTCCCCAAGGGGACTCAGGGCGGTTTCCAACAGAAGTAACAAAGTGGCAAACATTTAATGCCAAAATAACAAGCGACAAATCAAAACAATAAATAAAAATCTCAATATAAACTTATAAAACTAACTGAAAACTAACTGAAAATTAAACTTTAATATTCAAGTTTAAGTTTAGAGGAGGGGGAGGGAAAGAGGAAGAGAGGGGGAGGGGGACAAAGAAGAGAAGGAGAAGTTCACTGTGTTTCAATAAGCTTTTCATTCCTAAATAAGAATGTGCACACATAAAATGAAGCAACCAGGTCAGGCTAACTATTCTTTCTCACTTCAGGTTTTATTGCAATGTTTATTGCAGGCAATGCTGCAACCCAACATCGAATTAGTGTATTTCTTCAGCCCTGCTTTACAATCTTCCCAATGTTGATGGGACTAAATAAAAACCCCAACTAGATAGAGGAAAAGTGGAGTTTCAATAACAGAAAATAAATGATAAACTTTTTAAATATTATAAATTCCATGAACATTTTCTGGAGTGATGCCACGTCCCTTAAAGAAGTGTAAACTTTGTCATGACTAAATCTTTAAATTAATGACAGCTAGCATCCTAAAAGACAGGAACACCTTGGATCTCAATGGAAGTTACTTTTCTGTTGCTAATGGAGTCGAAATGTTACTTACCTGTTTTATTGACTTTTATCCCTAGGCCCCACATGGCCAAGGAAAATAATAATAATAATAATAATAATAATAATAATAATAATAATAAAAAAACTTTATTTATACCCCGCCACCATCTCCCCAACGGGGACTTGGGGCCACTACTTGCCCGGAAATCCAAACAGCCACTACTTGCACGGAAATCCAATGTTTTCTTAACTGATAACAAAATATACCCTGAGACAAAATGTAGGCCAGCGATTCTAACATGGATGACTTTAAGCATCTTTGTTCTAAGGAACTGAATGTGAAATACATACCAATTTCACAGCAAGACTACTGGGATGCTTATCAATTTTACAACTGTCACACTCATGCTTCTTACAAGTATTGCCTCACTTTGACGACTATATCAAGAGTAGCTTCAATTTGATTCCTAAGTCAAAGTATACTTTTATATGCCCATCATTTATAGTATTGCCGCCAAAAACCTGTGTTTAGGAGGGAGTAAAACAATTTAGATTTTTCAGAGCTGAAAAGCAGGTTTTTACTGTTGGAAGACCTTTAACTCTCCCTAATTTAATCTAAATAATTGCTTGGGCTGGACCAGTTTGGACTGAAGAAAAGACTGAAATAGTTAGATGATAGTCAATACAAAGATATGTAGAGTTTTTGGTATAGAAAGAAAAACTACATGTTATAGAAAACTCTTTGTTTTAGTATTGGCGTCCATGGAATGCCACTCAGTTTTTCCTTCATTTTTTGGAAGTCAGCTCTCCTAAAGTCCAGAATGCAGGTTTGACTTGTCTTTGTTTCGGCCTTCCTTTGTATCACAAACTGCAGGAGCACATGGTCGCTTGCCCCTAAGGATCCGAACACTTCAACTGCATTGATCTGGTCCTCCACATTTGTTAGGATGAGATCAAGAGTAGTCAATCCCCTTGTTGCCTCTTCTACCTTCTGGACCATAAAACTGTCTGCAAGGCAAGCGAGGAATTTGTTGGACTTTGTACTCTTGGCCGAGTTTGTTTTCCAGCAGATTATCAGAATAGTTGAAATCACCCATGACTACTATACCTCTTCTTTGTGCCTGTTTGGTCAGCTGCTGACAGAAAGCTTCATCAAGTTCTTCATCCTGGTTTGGAGGTCTGTAGTAGACACCCACGACAAGATCTTTTTAAGTCCCGGTTCCCTTGATTCTTATCCAGATGCTTTCAAGCTGGTTTCCCGGATAGCAGTCTTGCATCTCTTCCACAACGTAAATGTTTTTAACATATAGGGCTACTCCCCCTCTTCCCCTTTGTTCTGTTTCTGTGAAAGAGGTTATAGCCTTCAATGGCTACATTCCAGTGATGGGAGACATCCCACCACGTTTCAGTGATGCCTATGACATTGTAAGTGTGGTGTTGTGCTAAAAGTTAGAGTTCGTCTTGTTTATTCCCCAATTGCTCTCTGCATTAGTGTAAAGACATGTAAGCCCCTGGGACCTTCCCCTGAGCTGTTCCTTTGGGATTATTGTGTTCTTGGTAATTGGTCCTTGTTGTGGGTTATTGTATGTCTTTCGGGCTGTGTGGCCATGTTCCAGAAGTATTCTCTCCTGACGTTTCGCCCACATCTATGGCAGGCATCCTCAGAGGTTGTGAGGTATGGAAGGACCCTAACTGGTCCTTGTTGTGTTTGTGCAACTCTCCATTTAGCCTTATGGCGATTCCCTGTGGTCGTGGGTAAAATACTGTTCGCAAGGCTATTGTCCCCCTCCCCCAGCTGACCTAGTTTAAAGTGCACCTGATGAAGTTTGCTAGTCTGTGAGCAAAAAGGTGTTTGCCTACTTGTGTGAGATGCACCCATCCCTTGGCAATAGGCCTTCCTCCTCGAAAAGCAGGCCATGGTTGAGGAAGCCAAAGAGTTCCTCCTGACACCATTTTCTGAGCCAGTTATTGACCTGTACTATTTTTCTGGCCCTTGCAGGGCCACATCTTACAACAGGGAGAAGGGATGAAAAGACCTCATGTACATTACTTTGTTTTAACTTTTTTCCAAGAGCTCGAAAATCATTTGTGATCTTTTGAAAGGTATGCCTAGCCATACCACTGGTTCCTACATGAATCAACATGAGGGGGGGGGAGGGTGATGGCGCTTTAGGAGCTTGGTGAGCCTCTGACATGGTGTATTTTTGCCCCGGGAGGCAGCATGTTTCTCGAGCCATCCCATCCTGTCTGGAAATGATGGCTTCCGTTCCTCTAAGGAGGAAGTCGCCTACTACCAAGACCGCTTTCCTCTGAGGATTCACAGGGCCTCTTTTGTGCAAGATAGTGTGTAGGTCCCCTGAAAAGTGTTCCTGTTGAAGTGGATTGTGTAGGTATAAAGTGTTGTCCTCCTCCTCGACATCCCCAAGTGCATTCATCAATGACAATCCATTGAGATGCGTCCAAGAGCCCATCACTCTCCCAAGGGTGTTCCTGTTGTGCCTGGTCTATGATTGGGGATGGAATATCTGCATGATTGTGTAAGTGTGAATGTGGTGATGCATCGTCCCTGTCAGGGCTATCCCCCACACATTGATCAAGGGTGGCCCACTGAGTGGTATGTCCACAAAATGTGTTCCCTGATTAGATGTTAGTGGTGTAAGAATTTGGAATCTGTTGTGTAAGTCAAGCTGAGCTGGGTTCACAGTGCTTTTTTCCAAACAAAATTAACTGTCAGTTCCCCCCAAACACCATCAGTATCTGGCAATGGTAATCCACACCTTAGTTACATTCCATTTGGATTACTGCAACACGCTCTACGTTAAATTGTTGGTACCTCAAGCTACAGTTGGCAATCCACCTTTGTGGGTTTAACTTTAACAAGTCCAAGTTTATTCGATGCTTAGACCATAGGTCTTTCACATACAAGGCACACAAATGAATACATGATTTTAGGAGATATGATTAATATGTTCTCTCTAAGGAAACTTTGAATCCCCAGGTCAACTCTATGTCACACTGGAGGACATACAGGTCCCCAGAATGGTTTCCCTCAGCTTAAAAAATGCTTTGAAACCATTTGTGGCTTTACTAATCTTGTGGGAATCTAGCACCCTATGCTCTACAAAAGTGAAAGGTTTACTGTAAGCCATCCTGAGTATTTTCCAAAGTACTTTTCCATCACAATGATAAACTGGAAGGGTGAGGCGGGGGTGGGGAGACACTCAGTGCTAACTTTCTTTAACCTTTGCTTTGTGAAAAAGACAATTTCCAGAATTTAAAAAATGGCCCTATGGACACAGGACTACTGTGTTTCCCTGAAAATAAGACAGTGTCTTATATTAATTTTTGCTCCCAAAGATGCTCTAGGTCTTATTTTCAGGGGATGTCTTATTTTTCCATGAAGAAGAATTCACATTTATTGTTGAACAAAAAATTGAACATTTATTATATACTGTACAGTAGTTGTCATCACAAACCAGCATAACCAGACAAACTGAATTCTATCAAGAATTTCTTGTTACTACCATTATTTCTATGTACAACACTCTATGGTACGTACATTTACCGATCCTGCATGCTCTGGTGTTCTGCTCGGTGGGCATGCTTCCAAACAAAAACTTTGCTTGGTCTTACTTTTGGGGGAGGCCTTATATTTAGCAATTCAGCAAAACCTCTATTAGGTCTTATTTTCTGGGGATGTCTTATTTTAGGGGAAACAGGGTAGTAGGCTTGTACAGAATGTGTGAAATTATAACCCCATAATATTGATTATATCACACGGGTTCCTCTTCTCATCCTCCAGCTCCAGACTTAGCTTTAACCTCCCATGCATGTGACAAAAACAGGATGCTTAAATACAAGTGAATTGTTTGTTGGTGTATATGAACAGAATCACAGATTTGGAAGATAACACAAGGACCATCCAGTCCAATCCTCTGCCATGCAGGAATAAGCAATCAAAGTACTCCCGACAAATGGCCATCCAGCTTCTGTTTGAAAAACTCCAAAGAAGTCACCCCCACCCCAGTCCGAAGCAGCTTATACCACTATTGAACATTCTTACCATCAGGAAGTTCTCTACTAGTCATTTCATTCCAGTCACTTCTCAATCCATTGTCTGTTGTGCTTCAGAAATGGAATTGCTTCATCGTATGAATAATTATGCTACATATCAGCAAAAGGGGAGGGTTTTTAAAAGCCCTTTTGCAGTCAAGTACTAAGGTATTTTGAATTTTTATTGCCACTGTTCCAGGTGAAGACAATTAAGATGTCATCAGGATATTTAACGCTCAGAGAACATAAATGTCACACAAGTTCCCTTTGGCATACCAAACAGTTTATTCATAGAAGATGCTAACCTCGTAATGCTTATTTCCTGAAGTGGCTCTTGCTGTGCTGGAAAGAGAGAGATACTCGAAGGTGATTGGTTTCCCTGAAAGTGTTTTTTGTGTTCATATTTTTACTGACAATCTCAGCTCTTTCAAGAAAGAAAAGCAGGAGATACCAGTGGGAAATACACTGAGGTCGCCCACAATTCTCTAGGCAGAGGAGGAGGGCACATGCACATTATGGTTCACCAACCTCTCCTACAATACTTACATGCACCTGTGATCAGGCTGCAATTTTGATGTAACATTTAATAACTGAAAGTAAAACCTGTGCTTCAAGTTGCCATCCCATAAACAGCACACTCAAGTAGAAATAGTGTGGATATACTGGAAACCTCAGGAGAGGAGAAGGTAAGACTCGGATAGCCAGCATGCCTCCAGGGGAAAGTTGGATAAGATTAGTGGAGGCTAGATGTCATGATCTAAGGGGGCAGGCCCAGATGTTCAATGGATATCTTGGGAAAAATCAATGTGAAGAACAGCAGTGGTAGTCGTGGTGCAAGCCAGCTACCTCTTCTCCCCGTAACCTCTTTCATGGAAGAGGAGATTGTAGCCCCTGGGAAACTGGTGCTCAACAACTGGAGATAAGTGACCTACTATTGATTCCCACTTCTCTATAACAAACCCCAGTTTCCTGATGTGGTGCTGCAGTAGTTTAGGGAGAGACACCTGGGCTCCAAATAACAATTTGTATTGTGCAAGAGACCTTTCCATGTTAATCTGGAGAGAGGCACCTATATTTCCAACATGAAAATGAATGCATTTCTGTAAAACAGCAGGAAAATTAAATCAAACTAAAATATTTGGTTTTTTAAAAATCAAGCAAAGGAGGGCATAAAGCTCTCCAAAATTTAGCCAATAACAAACGGAACCATTGGACCCTGGAGGGGACTGTGGCTTACAATAGACATCCTTGTAAACCAAGGGGCGCAGGGAAGAGGGCCCTGCCCTTGAGGAAGGCAAGAGCCAATTGGTTCACAGGTGGGCAACATCTGCATAGGCAACCAAACGGCAAGGGCAGGAAATATCTTCATAGTGAAGAAGAAGAGGTGGGTGCTAGGACACTATCCCAAGAAATTATAGTTATTTGCAAGTAAACACTGGAAACAGAATGAGTATTCATAAATGAGGGAAGTGAAAGAGGAAATAAACAACACTGAAAAACTCCTGATAAAAACAAGAGGAATGGAAGATCACAATGACCGAAACCAATGTCCTCACTGCGGGAGAACATTTGGGTCAAGAATAGGTCTCGTCAGCCACCTACGGAAACACCCCCAAGACACCAGAAATGGAGGATCATCATCCTCGATCTACGAGGGATCACCTAAGTACAACTTGAGAGGAGTAAGGGGCTGAAATTAGACAAGCAAAGCCTCTTGGGGTTTTTCTAGCACATCACTTCACAAGTAAGGTATAATTAATGACTAATTAGGATTACTGTTGTTGTTGTAGGCCTTCAAATAATTTCCGACTTAGGGCGACCCTATCACAGAGTTTTCTTGTCAAGATTTGTTCAGAGGCAGAGTGTGTGACTTGCCTAAAGTCATCCACTGAGTTCAGAGTTATAGTTCGAGGTCCAAACCACTACACTACCCTTTCTGAATTCCTTCAGAAATTCCTTCAGAACCACATGCAGATGCCGTGGAGGAAGAAGGGGCAAGCAGGTGTGCAGGGACAGCAGTAACGTTGCCCTTGGGAGTGGGATGAGCGGGGGTGCACTGTGATGCAGGCATAGTACAGGGGATAGGGTGCATGGGAACAGGACAAGTGGGGTGCATGATGAAGGGGAGTGATGGCAAAGTGAGTGGGCTGAACACCAACAGAGGGGAGTGGCAAAGAGGGTGCGTGCGGTGAGTGTGGTGTAGTCTCTTCCACCATACCCATGCAAAACATCTCTCTTAGCCTCATCTATTAGCTGGGTTCTTGTATGTTGAGCTCCAGGGACTGGGGCTGCAGCTAAACCGATTATACGATTTCTATATTACCTAGTTTTTATTTTAAACTGTAGAAATTTTCTTCTGAAATTGTAAATTTATCCTAAAACAGCACTTTGTGCATGTTGCATATAAAAAGAAAGACTTGGCAGTATTGGAGAACTGCTGATTTCATTGCCCAAAGAGCACATTGCAAGTATTCTGTGCTTCAACAGAATTGCAGCATACATGCAACTGCACCAACAGCTCTTAACATTTTGCTAGGTGCTTAATTAATGACAACTACTATGTTACTATGTTACTACGTTCTATGATTCTATGATTACTAAATGCACAATTCCAGAGGTTAGCCAGAAGAGACAAGAACTATTTTAAAACAAGCAATGCATGGAAGTGGAAGAAGACAATAGAATAGGAAGGACAAGACACCTCTTCCAGAAAATCGGAAACATCGGAGGTAAATTTCAGGCAAAAATGGGCATGATCAAAAACAAAGATGGCAAGGACCTAACAGAAGCTGAAGAGATCAAGAAAAGGTGGTGAGAATCTGTATAGGAAGGATAATAATATAGAGGATAGCTTTGACAGTGTGGTGAGTGAATTAGAACCAGACATCCTGAGGAGTGAGGTTGGATGGACCTTAAGAAGCATTGCTAATAACAAGGCAGCAGGATCCCAGCTGATTTGCTTAAAATCTTGAAAGATGATGCTGTCAAGGTGATGCATGCCATATGCCAGCAAATATGGAAAACATAAGAATGGCCATCAGATTGGAAAAAAATCAATTTATATCCCCATACCAAAAAAGGGAAACGTCAAAAAATGCTCAAACTTTTGTACAATGGCACCTATTTCCCAAGCCAGTAAGATAACGCTCAAGATCCTGCCAGGCAGACTCCAGCAATACATGGAGCAAGAGTTGCGAGATGTCCAAGCTGGGTTTAGAAAAGGCAGAGGAACGAGAGACCAAGTTGCCAATATCCGCTAGATAGTGGAGGAAGCCAGAGAGTTCCAGAAAAACATCTATTTCTGCTTTATTGATTATTCTAAAGCCTTCGATTGTGTGGATCATAATAAACTGTGGCATGTACTTGGTGGTATGGGGATACCAAGTCACCTTGTCTGTCTCCTGAAAAATCTGTATGAAGACCAAGTAGCCACCGTAAGAACATACCACAGAACAACAGACTGGTTCAAGATTGGGAAAGGAATACCGCAGAACTGCATACTTTCATCCTACCTATTCAACTTGTACACAGAACACATCATGTGACGTGCGGAGTTTGACAAATCCAAGGCTGGAGTTAAAATTGCTGGAAGAAACATTAACAACTTTAGGTATGCAGATGATACCACTCTGATGGCTGAAAGTGAGGAGGAGCTGAGGAGCCTTATCACCAAGGTGAAAGAAGAAAGTGCAAAAGCTGGGCTGCAGTTAAACATCAAGAAAACCAAGATTATGGCAACCAGACTGATTGATAACTGGCAAATAGAGGGAGAAAACGTAGAGGCAGTGATAGACTTTATATTTCTAGGCACGAAGATCGCTACAGATACAGACTGCAACCAGGAAATCAGAAGACATCTACTTCTTAGGAGGAGAGCAATGGCCAACCTCAATAAAATACTGAAAAGCAGAGACATCACACTGGCAACGAAGGTCCGCATAGTGAAAGCAATGGTATTCCCCATAGTAACCTAGGAATGTGAGAGCTGGACCATAAGGAAGGCTGAGCGAAGGAAGATAGACGCTTTTGAACTTTGGTGCTGGAGGAAAATCCTGAGAGTGCCTTGGATCACAAGAAGATCCAACCAGTCCATCCTCCAGGAAATAATGCCCGGCTGCTCACTGGTGGGAAGGTTATTAGAGGCAAAGATGAAGTATTTTGGCCACATCATGAGAAGCCAGGAAAGCTTGGAAAAGATCATGATGCTGGGGAAAATGGAAGGAAAAAGGAAGAGAGGCCGACCAAGGGCAAGATGGATGGATAGTATCCTTGAAGTGACTAGCTTGACCTTGAAGGAGCTGGGGGCGGCGATGACAGGGAGCTCTGGCGTGGACTGGTCCATGAAGTCACGAAGAGTCAGAAACGACTGTGTGATTGAAAAAGAACAGTCCATTGTGTATAAGGTGTATAGGAACTATAAATGAATTTCTTGTTTAGACTTGGATTCCATCTCCAGGTTCTCATTACGTATGCCTATGCAAATACAAGTATTCAAAAATATGAAGAATCCCCCTCCTCCCGAAATCCAAATACACTTTGGTCTCTGAGCATTTCAAATACGGGATACTCAAGTGGTATTTCCCAGTTTTTCCCAGACCTGGGACACATATGATTCTTGAGACAACCAAGCAGCATAGGACTTGATCAGTCACAGTCATTACTTTGAATTATGTTCTGAAACAAACTGGTAGCCAGTACAGCTGCTTTAACAGGGGAATTGTATGTCTCTCCTAACTAACTTCAGTCAATAGTTTGGTTGAAGCTCTTTGGAGCAGCTAAAGTTTCCAAGCATCTGTTAAAACCAGTTGCCTGTATGCTGTATTGCAGTCTTTTGCACAGTAGGTCCACAAGCTTTAACTATGCAAATAGATTCATGGCAACAGAAACCTGAGCTGTCAGGCTCAGGATTGAATCCAGGAATACAACCAAACTGCAAAGTTTTGCAGAGTCTTCAGAGGGAGTTTAGCACAGAATTAATCCCTTATCCATGATCCACCTTTGACAGTGAAATATGGATGTGAGTACTAGACAGCAAACATATGAAGAAAATGTGGCTACATTTTCTTCTATGATCCATTGGAGATATAAAGATACTTGAGTAAGAGAGCACTCCAGAATAAAGGTCGGCGGCTCTAGCCTTCCAATATGTTGTCCTCTACATGCATTTAGAGGGGGGTGGAAATACTGGGTGGATTATGAAATCCTTAGTGTCAGAGCAGGAAATCCACCTCTTTCTTCACTTAAAGTCCTTTGGTACAGCTTTCTCAGTAATTTCAGAAATTCAAAAAGCTGCATCAAAGGATTCTACTTTTTCATTTGTTCAATTGCACAGATCACATCTCAGAGTGATGCAGATTAGCCTATGGAAAGTTCCTTGTTTGCACAACTATGGCCTGCTTCTGTCACTGAATTTAACTACTGTAGATTGGTGGTCTATGACTGCATAGCAATCATCTTATGGACATAGGCAAGAAACTTGGTATGTTCCAGTGAGATCTTGAAAGCCATCCTGAGTTCTGGGCGGACCAATTTTTGTTGTATGCAATCATGTTGTTTCCAACTTATGGCTTACCTATCACACATTTTTCTTGGCAAGATTTTGTTCAAAGGGGAGATATTTTTTGCCATCCTCTGGAATGAAGTCAGCTTCCATAGCCAAATAAGGATTTGAACCCTGTCTCCAGAGTTGTAATCCAGTGATCAAACTACTATGCCAGGCTGGTTCTCATAGGTGGGCAGAATATTTCACTATTTCCCCCCACTATGGATTACTGTGTACATGTTTTCCATTACTCATCTTTTCCATTTTCACATAAAAACACTATAATCAGACATTATATTTCCTCACGGGAGAGTTGTATCCTTTTGTGTTCTACACCATCTCTAGCCCTATAATATTGTTTTTGTGATGCAGTGACCAGCACTCTGTACTCCACGTATGGTTGCACTCTGGATTAGTGGTTTGCTCCCAATATTCAGCTGTTGTGTGGAAAGGGATGGACTACAAAATGCTATGCATCTATGGCTTTGGAAAATATCGCTTAAACTGGACTTGTATGCAAATTTGCAACAATTACCAAAGTTTACAATGAAATGTCAACATAAAGTCAGATATATCTAAATGTCCACAGACAGGTACACTACCTGTAAAAACTGAACTTGCTGGTCTATTAAAGATATTTGTATCACAAATTTCTGCATATTTCTTCTGAAAAGTACAATATACTGCATTCATTTTCAAAAAAGCATGCATAACAATGCAAACTCTGTCTCTCAGTGTAAGCTTCCCACTGAATGCCATTGGGCAAAATTTGCATTTTCCCTGAATAATCAAAGATTTCCAGTACGATACAGAGGTGGGGTCAAAAGTTCAATCACAGATTATGGTACTTTTGTTTTCATTACCCCCCTTACCACCCTTCCAAAAAGTGTCATAATTTTGACAGTACAGTAGAGTCCGAGTTAACCGAGTTGCGGTTAACCAAGCCTCCGTATTATCCGAGGCGCCGCTGGGGCGCCCTCCCTCTCCCTCTCCTTCTCACGAGTAAAGGGAGCTCAAGAGAAGGAGAGGGAGGGGGAGGAGGAAGCGCCCCGGAAGCGCCCCACGATCGCTGCAGCAGCAGCACTCATGGGGTGCTTCCCTGGGCCGAGCCCTCGCCCCTTGGGAAGCACCCCACGAGCGCTGCTAGGCAGCAGCACTCGTAGGGTGCTTCCCAAGGGGCGAGCCCTCACTGAGAGACATCTCCCCGGATCTCACTCTGTCAGGCCCTTGCTGGAAGAAAGAGTTTCTTCCAGCAATGGCCTGGCCAAGGAAAACCCGTGGCGTGCTCCTCGCCCCTTGGGAAGCAACCTGCAAGCGTTGCTAGGCAGCAGCGATCGCAGGGCACTTCCCTAAACAGGATTGCCGGTTTATCTGAGCACTTTGGTTATCCGAGATTGGGCCCGCCCCTTTATCTCGGATAACCGGGACTCTACTGTAGTATGTTTCTGCATAAATGGGTTTTCTGTGTTTGTATGTTTCTTTACTACAATGCCACAAAATAGTGTAAAGCAATTATGTTCTGATAGTTCAAATATGCCTTGAAAGAAGTATATTGAGAAATGCTAATTTACAGCCGCAGAAAGAAAATTGGAAGATAAGTAGTTAAAAAGTAAAAGACTCCAAGTACAAGACAAAGAAAAAAGGTATCTCTTTATTAAGCATTTCATTGCTCATATTTTGCAAGTCTAATTTTTCAAGATTTTGTAAGTCTGACTCACATTTTCCACATTGGTGAGAATAACACAAGCAGGTGGTAAAACCAGTAATGTCCAGGCTCGTAACCAGGACTGGACAGGGAGACCATGTCATCTCACCATGGCCTATAAAGCTATATTGTTGTCCATCAGTTTCCAGATGCAATTTCAAGTGCTGTTTCTGATACATCAAGGCCTTCATGACCTCAACCCTTGTGGCTCGAGGTGAGTTACAGTATATTAAAAAACATAACCAATGTAAACGTACTATAAATACACATTAAAATGTATTTCTACAAAAATACATATTAAAATACACAGAACAGAGAGTAAACACAAGATCAGTCACCGATTAGGATTAGGGTGTTCAAATGAATAATCTGTTTCAAATAGAAATGCACTTTTAAAATATTTTTACTAAGTTCTTGGACACAGCATTTTGCACAAGCGGTGCTACATTTGTGAAAAGCGGCTTGATCTGATTTATTGTAGTTTCTTCTTTACCTGGCAGTCCCACAATAAACAATGCTATATGCCATTTAGAGCGGTCCTTCAACCCTCCAGAACGATGCTACATGTATGGAAAAGCCTCTTGCACATGATTTTTTCCTTCTGTGTTAGCTAGGATTTGAAGTGCCACAAGACTATTGCTTTTGCTGCAATTCTAGCCTTAGCAAAGTTCTGCACTTTTAAGGCGACTGGGAAAGTTTTGTGACTTTTATACTAAGCAGGTGTCAGGCACAGGCCTGCAGTAGTTGTGAAGCCTAATGCATGTCTTTTTCAAAACTGGACATGACAGGAAACAAACCAGGGCCCTTCAGTATGCAAAGCACAAACTCTGCAACTGAGATACATTTCCTGCCTTCCTTTTTGGAATGGGTGTGTAAAGAATAGAAGGAGCTGCTTTCAAATAAGCAGCACTTGCATTAGTCAATAGTATGTCAACAGCTGTCTTTTCCAGGAAATGTGCAACCAGGGCACTCCCTCTACCCACATTAGATTCTTTTTCACATTTTTTGCATGACTAACTTCCTCAGAAAGGAAATTTCCCTCCAGCAAAACATCGCTTGTTCCTTTGAATAGTTCATCAGCTCATAATAGGAGAGGTCAAAGAAGAGATTCCTTACCTCACCATGCCTAACAAAAAACCTATTTAGAAATATTTTAATTTGACAATTTCATCTGCATTTACATAGTACAACCTCCTTTCAGGATCTACTTTGTAAAATACATTTTTGTGTGCATATTGAGACACTTTAAACATGCACTTCCAAATGTAATATAAGTGAATGCAACTCACAAAGATTACCATGCACATACACTTAAACAGTTACATTAAGATTATTTATTTATTTACAGTATTTATATTCCGCCCTTCTTACCCCGAAGGGGACTCAGGGCGGATCACATTATATACATATAGGGCAAACATTCAATGCCCATATACACATAGAACCAAGACAGAGACAGATGTTACATTTCTGTATTAAATGGACGCTTAATGAGAAATATAAGTTTGAATTTTTTGAGAAATAATCTGCTATGTTTTAGGAATTGGGTCCTGTTCTAAACCGTTTTTTCCTGTAGTAGTAGTAGTAGTAGTAATAATAATACTTTATTTATATCCCACCCTATCTCCCCGAACTTGAATGATAGAATTCAAATTCCAAAGAACAGGTAAGACCTTTGCATTTAGTTGTCACACAAAAAGGTTTTGCCAATTGAAATTTTCTATTCAGAAATGTCGGTGTACACACACACACACACACACACAAAACTTATTTGAACTGCTAAAAAAGCCAACGGGATTTTGGCCTGTATCAATAGGAGTATAGTGTCTAGATCAGGGGTCCTCAAACTTTAAAGCAGAGGGCCGGTCCACGATCCTTCAGACTGTGGAGGGGCCGAATTATCATTTGAAAAAAAATACAAACAAATTCCTATGCACACTGCACATGTCTTATTTGTAGTGCAAAACAACAACAACAATGAAAGAACAATACAAAATTTAAAAATGAAAACAATCTTAACCAACATAAACCTATCAGGATTTCAATGGAAAGTGTGGGCCTGCTACTGGCCAATGAGATAGTCAAGTTAATTAGGATTGTTGTTGTGTGCTTAAATCCAAAATTATTTATTTATTTATTTGCTACATGTATTTACTACATTTATATCCCACCCTTCTCACCCTGAAGGGGACTCAAAGCAGCTGTATGTACATACAATACATTATATTATTAGCACAGCACAATATTAGCATTATACATTACTATATTGAACTATACCACTATACTGTAATACTATATGTAATATATAACCTATACAGTAGAGTCTCACTTATCCAAGCTAAACGGGCCGGCAGAAGCTTGGATAAGTGAATATCTTGGATAATAAGGAGGGATTAAGGAAAAGCCTATTAAACATCAAATTAGGTTATGAGTTTACAAATTAAGCACCAAAACATCATGTTATACAACAAATTTGACAGAAAAAGTAGTTCAATACACAGTAATGTTATGTTGTAATTACTGTATTTACAAATTTAGCACCAAAATATCACGATATATTGAAAACATTGACTACAAAAATGGCTTGGATTATCCAGAGGCTTGGATAAGCGAGGCTTGGATAAGTGAGACTCTACTGTAATTAATATTATTATATGGTATTATTATTAGTATTATATTATATAACATTATAATATTTTTATCAATATTATATGTATATACAATATATTATCTTATTAAAACTGATATAAAAACATATTATAAAACTGAGGTTGGGGGCCAGGTAAATGACCTTGAAGGGCCGCATCCGGCCCCTGGGCCTTAGTTTGGGGACCCCTGGTCTAGATCCAGGGAAGTCATGCTACCCCTCTATTCTGCCTTGGTCAGACCACACCTGGAATACTGTGTCCAATTCTGGGCACCTTGATTAAAGGGAGATGTTGACAAGCTGGAAAGTGTCCAGAGGAGGGCAACTAAAATGACCAAAGGTCTGGAGAACAAGCCCTATGAGGAGCGGCTTAAAGAACTGGGCTTGTTTAGCCTGCAGAAGAGAAGGCTGAGAGGAGACATGATAGCCATGTATAAATATGTGAGGGGAAGTCATAGGGAGGAGGGAGAAAGCTTGTTTTCTGCTGCCCTGCAGACTAGGACGAGGAACAATGGCTTCAAACTACAGGAAAGGAGATTTCACCTGAACATCAGGAAGAACTTCCTCACTGTGAGAGCTGCCCCAGAGTGTGATGGAGGCTCATTCTTTAGAGGCTTTTAAGCAGAGGCTGGATGGCCATCTGTTGGGGGTGCTTTGAATGCTATTTCCTGCTTTCTGGCAGGGGGTTGGGCTGGATGACCCATGAGTTCTCTTCCGACTCTACTATTCTATGATTCTATGAATCAGACTGTGAAATTACAGCATCTTGTTATCCCTGACTTTTCACATTTTGTTGTGCTACAACCTGGAACTGATCCTCCAGCTTTCCCTAGTTTTGTGTTGTCCAGATGTATGTGAGTATATATAATCTGTTCCAGATGGCCATGGCTTTGCTAGCTGGGGGTAGTGAGAATTATAGTTAAACACACCTGAAAGCACACTGAATATATTCAACCAAGTTTTTCCTCTCTAAATCATTATCTATCACATTTACCCCCTCATCCCCAGGCATTGTTATAAGACAGGGAGACAAATTTAAAATATTTTCTACACACTCATTGCCATGGTGCTCCAGTCATACAAGGTTGACAAAATGCCTTTGTGATCATGAAAGTTTTAATTATTTGGTACCCTATTCCACCATACTTGTTCATACTGCAGTTAGAGTAGGGTAAAAATAATTCTCTTGAAGATGGTGGTTTGTCATAATGTGGAAGATGTAAGCAGTGCTGAAAAGCCTCTGTTAAATGTCAAAGAGTTTCAGACAATGGGAGCCAGGTCCTTAGCGGGGGGTGGGAGTGGTAGTTAGGGGTTCAACCCCCCCCCCCCATTTTTCAGGTTAAAAAAAAACCTGGTTTACTCATGAATTTTAACTGGTTAACCAACTCCCCATGCTAAGTCTATGAGACGCAAAAAAATTAAGAGTCCCTCCAGAACTACAAGCACTATCTCAAGCAAATATTGACAGGCCTGTAGCGGAGGGTGGGGGGGGGGGTGTAGGGGTTCACCCCCCACACACACACACAATTTTTTTGGCTACGGCCCTGATGGGGGCTGTATGAATTTAACAATCCAAGCCATTCTGATGTCTGTACATGGGTGAATTAGCCAACAAACATTAACAAATTAACAAGCCTTGAGCAATAAAGAAGAATTTTTTTAATAGCAGAGGCTTAAAACCTCCCCTGGGCATCTTTTTTCAAGGCAAGGTTCATTTCCTCTTCATCAGCAAAACTTGTAAACAGTTATAAGGTAAAGCTGTACTTAACACAGGGCAGTGCATTAATTTATCTCAAACTCTGCAGTCATCACATTCACACAAAACCAATGTGTATATTTCTTATAGCTTAAAAAATCACACTGTAGGAAACGCAAGTAATATGGACTATTACTCTATTTCACAGATTCTAATACTTTCCCCGTTTAAGCGGCTTCAAAAACAGAGTGGGCCTTACAATCGATGGTGCCTTAGATTTGCCATTTGAAAAACATTATTATGCTTTGCTGCCATTCTTGCATTTTTGAATAAAGTGGCATGCTTTGCAAGGTTACCCGGCAAAGTTTTGTTGTATCTTCGAAAAAGTTGAGTCACCGAAGCTATATTTCATTCACTGTGATCCCTTATTTCACCTCAAAATATAATGATTGCACTACGAGGCTGCATTCAAATGGAAAGTTATTGAATACGTAGAAAAACATGGAAATAGAGCTGCAAGTTAACATTTTAATGTGACGTAAATGTTCACCATTGGAGAAATGCTCGAAATTCCAGATTTTCTTGCAAAGTCTCAACCAAGTGCTTTATAAGACCCAAGAAGGAAAGATTAATGGGACTGAAACGGCTTTGGTCGCCTTGGTGGATGACCTCCGCAGAGAACTAGATAGGGGGAGTGCATCCCTTCTGGTTCTCCTGGACATTTTAGCGGCTTTCGATATCATTGACCATGGTATCCTTCTGGGGCGGCTCTCGGGAATGGGTCTTGGGGCATTGCTTTGCAGTGGCTCCGCTCCTTCCTGGAGGGTCGTTCCCAGTTGGTGAAGCTGGGGGACACCTGCTCGGACCCCTGGCCTTTGACTTGTGGGGTCCCGCAAGGTTCCATTCTTTCCACCATGCTTTTCAACATCTACATGAAACCGCTGGGTGAGGTCATCCGGGGTTTTGGAGTTCGGTGCCATCTTTATGCAGATGACACCCAACTCTACTACTCTTTTCCACCAAACTCCAAGGAAGCCGCTCAGACCCTAAACCGGTGCCTGGCAGCTGTGTCAAACTGGATGAGGGCTAACAAGTTGAAGCTTAATCCAGACAAGACAGAGGCCCTCCTGGTCAGTCGTGGGACCAATCGGGGTATTGGGTGGCAACCTGTGCTCGACGGGGTTGCACTCCCCCTGAAGGCCCAGGTCCGCAGTCTGGGGGTCCTCCTGGATTCATCTCTGGCGCTTGATGCCCAGGTGTCGGCGGTGGCCGGGAGGGCCTTTGCACATTTAAAACTTGTGCGCCAGCTGCGACCATACTTCGAGAAGTCTGACTTGGCCACGGTGGTCCATGCCTTAGTTACATCCAGACTGGATTACTGCAATGCTCTCTACGTGGGGCTGCCCCTGAAGACGGCCCGGAAACTCCAACTGGTTCAAAGATTGGCAGCCAGATTTCTAACGGGAGCCGGCTATAGGGAGCACACAATGCCCCTATTAAAGCAGCTTCACTGGCTGCCGATAAACTGCCAGGCCCAATTCAAGGTGCAGGTCTTGACCTATTAAAGCCCTACACGGCTCGGGCCCTACCTATCTCCGTGATCGCATCTCCTCCTATGAGCTAGTGCGGACCTTGAGATCTTCCGGGGAGGCTCTTCTCGCGCTCCCACCACTGTCTCAAGTGCGGCTGGTGGGGACGAGGGAACGAGCCTTCTCCGCAGTGGCCCCCCGGCTCTGGAATCCATTGCCAAAAGAGATCAGGCAATCCCCTACATTATCCAATTTCCGTAAGGAACTGAAGACCTGGTGGTGTCGGCAGGTTTTTGAGTAATTATATTGGACTACCGCCGATTTCTGAGCCTGAATACATTGCACAAGATTTCCCTAGCCTAAAATGATACATTTTAATATATTGGGTTTATGGTTCCCATCCCCTTGATCTGGTCATGTAAGTGTGATTTATTGTTATAATTGTATTATTTTACCTTGTTTAATAATGTGTGTTATGTCATTATGTAATGTTGTGTTGCTTTTATGACTGTAGATAGGGCGGTATATAAATAAAGTTTTATTATTATTATTATTTATTATTATTTCCACAAGTTGATGAAGGTATAGGCATGTGAAAATAGTTACCGATCACAACCCAATCAATGCAATTAAAAGCTGTAGAAATAGATGAAAGTTTAAAGGCTATAAGGGCTGGTGTGATAGGCTCATGCATCATGATGGGTTATCGTTAAGGAAAGGTTATCGTTATTATAGCATGGCAGCCTGATAAAACATTCCTGCAGACTTTCAAGAGAAGCTGATTAAAATTCAGTGATAGAATCATAGAATCGTAGAGTTGGAAGAAACCTCACGGACCATCCAGTCCAACCCCCTGCAAGAAGCAGGAAAATCTCATTCAAAGCACCCCCGACAGATGGTCATCCAGCCTCTGCTCCACCACAGTCCGGGGCAGGGAGTTCCACTGCCAAACAGCTCTCACAGTCAGGAAGTTTTTCCTGATGTTCAGGTGGAATCTCCTTTCCTGTAGTTTGAAGCCATTGTTCCGCGTCCTAGTCTCCAGGGCAGCAGAAAACAATCTTGCTCCCTCCTCCCTATGACTTCCCCTCAAATGATATGTGACCAAATAAAGGAGAAAAGGGATATATGAGTTCAAATTGGAAATGCTGATGAAACTCTGGACTTCTTTGATATCTCTTTAAATTACACTAGAAAAGATGCTAAAGAAGTCAACAAAATAACCTACAAAAAGAAACACATCACTGTGATGCTATGTATCACTGCTAATGGTCTAATGTTGCCACCATATTTAATTTGAAATTGGAAAAATATACCAAAGAATGAGACTTTCTCCAAAAATAGCATTGTACATGTACAGAGAGACAGAGGGATAACAGAGCTTATAAAATTGGTTAAGAGTTGTGTGGGATAGATATCCTGGAAATCTGCACAACCTATCTAGCATGCAAACACTTTATGCATTTTATGGACATTTGTATGACTAGATCAAAAATAAAATCAGGCAGAAATGTGGTGTTTTGGTTTCTGGTGACATGACTACCCAATTGTAGCCATTTGATCTTTCAGTCAACAAATCATTTTAAGATTTTTTTGGAAAAGGAATATGAATCTTGGTGGTCAACTGACAACCTTCTGCTGACATCCTCAAAAAAAAATAAAAAGAGTACTGGCATCAACATTGACAGAATGGATATCAACAACCTCGAAGCTAATCCCCGGAAGAATAGTGCAGCCCTCCTTTTAAAAATGTTCCATCACAAATGTTCTTGATGGCTCAGAGAATGATATACTATGGGATAATAAAGATAAAGACAGCTTAGAAGAAACTGACTCTGATGAATCATACTCTATTGAATTAAGATTGTAATACAGATTCCAAAGAAAGAGATGAACGAAAGACCATACTTGTTCTGTTTTTCTACATTTCATGTGTTTCCTTATTGTTGCTGTTAGTAAATTGAATCCTATTGTTATTAAAATATTTCTTTAGATATATTTTAGCTTGTTATTTATTGTTAAAATTCATCCTAAGACATTTTAAACAATATTCTAGAAAAATTCTTTTTTCCTAAAATCAAAATTTTAAAATGAAGTGTGCCTTGCATTCTATGGAACCTAAGGTGAAGTGAAATATGGAATTCACAGCAATAGTAAATAACTTGGCCCTTTTTGACAAATCTGAACAAGCTAAAAACCTTCCGCACACATTATTTTTATTTAAGTCCTTTTTGGCAAATTAATATTATTATTACAGTAATGATGGTGATATTATTATTATTTGGTGAAGCACTTGGAACACTCCACAGATAGAAATTAGAGTCCTCTAAGTACCTCACTGAGCCACAAATACGTAGCTTTTGAAGGATGGAACCTTCAATGACATTTCTTAAAATGAGATCTAACTGCTACAACTCTGAAATGAAGATATAATCATATTGTAGATTTATGCTAACAACAGGACATTATAGTGTTAAAGGGGGAGAGCAAGCCAGCAATACATGTATATATGTGTACACATGGAAACTGAAATTCATTCTCAGATGTCAGGGGTTGGCCTATCTTTTTTATGCTTCATGTGAGGGGAAGAAAACCCAAAGTAAGAGCACTATGCTGATTTTTTTTAAAAAGTGCTGCTGCTCCTTGATGCTACAGGCTACTTTAGGCTGCATCATCATCCCCTCCATCATACTTCTTTTAAAATTTGTCAAGCAGAAGCTAAAGCCAGGCAATATGAGACAGTAGTCAGTGCAGGTTCAGTATATGCAACCCCAAGAAGCAATGGAAACAGTTAGAGAGACCAATGGTTTATGGCTTTCCTATCTTTTTTATCTTATTGGTAACTTCACCCATTCTGTTCCCAAGGAAATTAGTGCAAATGCAGGTTTACCTCTGAACATTAAGAAAACAAAAATAATGACCACATTAAGAGACAATTTTTCATATCTTGGCTCAATCATTAATCAGAATAGAGACTGCACTAAAGAAATAAAAAAAATAGACCTTGGAAAGGTAGCTATGAGAAACCATGCCATCATATTTCCAATTTTTGTGCATGGTTATGAAAGCTGGACAATGAAGGTAACTGTAAGAAAGAAATCAATTCATTTGAAATCTGAGGCTGGAGAAATGTTCTACAGATAGTTCCTAGAGTAAATCAAGCCTAAATTCTCCCTAGAAATCAATATGACTAAACTGAGACATTCATACTTTGGATGTATCATGAGAAGACATGATTCACTGATAAAGACAATAATGCTTGGTAGATTCAACCAAGGAAGCCATGGCCCTGAGTTTGAAAGACCTAAGCAGGGCTGTTGTTGACTTTGAGGTCTCTCACTTACAGGGTCGCCATGAAGTAAACTTGACAGCAGATAAAAACAAGCAATAATACATTAGTCTTTCTTGGTTTGAGGTGCAAGTTAGCAAAAGGTATAGGATGAATAATGTCTTTCTTTTCAGGTCTCTGTATGCACTTGATTCATTTCCTTTTTGTTTCTAAATTCATTTCTTTCCATTTCTCATCAGCTACCCACCAACTTTTAGTAAACATCCTCTCCTTCTCTTCTTCCTTCCTTCCAACTCCATCCAACACCATCTCCTTTCTCATTCCCAAGCCCATCCTCCTCCTAGTCTCTTTTTTCTTATACCCCTTGCTCTCAACTCCTGACTAGAGATGGATAGAATACTCACAGACTTGGGTTGAAAAGTGAGAAAAGGGCTTCTAGAGTGCCAGATAAACCTAACAAGGAGAATCTTCCTGATGTCATATTTCTGTTCACATGATGGCACAGAAACCATTCTGGGGCTGAAAACCTACAAGACTTCTTCAAAGAGAACAGTATCTGCAACAACTCAATGTGATTTGAGTTACATTCAGAAAATATTTCAAAATTCTGTATTGATGATAATTTCATCCCATAGTGACTACTGCTGCTGTCATAGAGGAAGTATTTCATATGCTTTCACTCATTAGTTATTTTTGTGTGTGAAATGCATGTATTTATTTTTATGTTGAGTACAAATATAACATACATTGTCTTCAAGACAATTTGTTCATAACTACCAATGCCGAGCTACAGAAATTCAAGGGAGAACAGGTTGTATTTCAGAATATACCAGGAATATCTAGGAATGTGTGAAACAAACATATTGCCTAAAATGCTGCTCACCATTGGGGTTACTAAACAATTATATGTGAAAGGGACCCACAAGTTTTCCATTGCTGTCATCAGTGAGCAGAAATATTTCAATATGTTTTTGGAGTTAGGATTTTTTGTTTTTAAAACAGAAAAGATTTGCAGGTGTAAAAAAGATGTAACCAGGAGAGGATGGCAATGAAGACTGGAGGTATGTCTGGGTTCTGGATAGTGCAGACTTACATTGGATTTTTCAGGTTGTACAGCTGAATTAGAAGACCAAATTAGAAACCTAACATTGAATGCTGAGGGGGGAGATGGGTGGGATTTTTTATCCTGACATGTACTGATTTACTGTGGCAGAAAAGGTACTTCAGGAAAGACAGATCAGAACAACAGTTTGTACAGTAAAACAATTTTTGCCGGTACTTGTCAAGAAGCCAGAGATGGGATTGCCATGATGAGCCAGCAGTAATCGCTAAAGGGAGATAAAATGAGACCCTGGCTGAGGAGCATCTGTGGGGAGGATGTGCTCCTTGCTCCACAGCGATTCCTGTCAGGAAGCAGTTTATTTTTGTCCTGTGCGGGAGTGGAATGGTACATGCACTGAGATCATTTGATAGCTGTTTTGAAGTGAACCGGGCTGGTATGTCTTTAATTTGTCATTCCATTATGAACTGTTTTCCCATCCAAGAAGCCTTCAAGTCAGGAAGCTGTGTCTGCCCACACAGGAAATTCCTTTGCAGCTTCCCCAAAAAGGAAATTTCCCTCAGAAGTGTAGTCTTTGAGTGGAGGCAGCTTAAAGAGGTTTTTTTTTACCCTCTCTCTTTTGGCAGTCTTTAATTTGCCATTGCTTCTTCAGCCAGGATTTGGGGGATCAACTAATCCTCTTTCAGACAAGGCAAGCAGACCTTTCACGCTCCTCAATTGTATACCAGTAAGTCTCCACCTTATAGCACAGACACCCAACAATTTCTGAATCAAATCTAGTTCAAACTCTTTTCCTCTGGAAAAAGAGTGTGCAGAAATTGTTAGCTGGGATTTCAGTGAACAGAATGGGGTGGGGGGCAAGAAGAACAGCAGCAATAAGTTGGGGAAACGGGGGAGGGGAATCTTTCACTTGGAAAACAAAAACAAAGAAAGCATTTAACACACAAATTGATGGGCAGCTATGTCAAAGGTTAGGATCAAAAATATTCATTATCTTTCTTTACACTTTGTTGGAAAACATTTTGGAGACAGCATTTGGTTTCTTCATAACTGTAAAATACTGTCTAGAGCAATTTTATTTCAAGTAATCTTTCATACACAAAAACTTGGTTGAAAAGATGCAAGTGGTGCTAAAGGAGGAAAGTAAAACATCTAAAAATTAATCTCACAGGCATCTTGTGAAAAGTGGATAAGAGCCAAATTTGAGCAAAAAATAGATAGCATTTCATGAAGTACCTTAATAATTGGGATATGATCAGCTGTGCTGCCAGACATGCAAGCAATCTGCAATTTCCCCATTTCAAATCAGAAAGTATATTTGTATAAGTGAGAAAGACAGAAAGATAAGGAAGCTTGATGTTTGTTCCCTAGGATTTTTTAAAGTGAGCTATGTTTCCTTATAAGGGCAGAGGGAAAAACAAATAAGAAGGGCTTAACACGTTCCCCATCCATCCCAGAATATCTCCAGAACAGCTAGATGGTCTGTTAATTAACAAAAGGAAAGGAAAGAAGACGATCCTGACCACAAACAAGTACTACAACTCCATCTCCTGCTCTCACACTGCAATGGTGTCTTCTACTAGCTTTACATGCAACAACTTTCGTACACCTGTTTTCTTACAAGAAATTTCTAAACATCTCAACTGGAGAAAATTAGAAAGTAACTTTTATCCAAACTTATACATCATAGCTGATTCGAAGCACAATATAAATTAGTCCTTGCTTGAAACCAGTTTACTGATGAATACTAGCCTTTTTTTCAAGGATATTAACTATTGGCTTGCTGGGAATTTTTCGGGCTATATGGCAATGTTCCAGTAGCATTCTCTCCTAAAGCTTCGCCTGCATCTGAGAATGCTGCTGGAACATTTCCATATAGCCCAAAAAACTCACAGCAACCCACAGATTACAGCCATGAAAGCCTTTAACGATATTAGCTATTAGTGCTAGAATATTGTACCCTGCCTTGAGTCACAAGGAGAGGTGGATAAATAATAATATTCATTTATTATTGTTATTATTGAAAAGGAAACAGACACCATCAAGAATTTCAGTTTTGCAATGCTCACATGTGTGTTTCTGCAAAACCAAAGCAAGCTGTACATACACCTAAATTATCTTTTCCTCATTAAATCATGAATTTCATTGCTACGATCACTAAAGCTTCAGTTCAAAACACGTCTCAAAAAAGGGTTTTTTTTAAAGCAGCTGGAAACTGAGCCTTAAGTGCAGGAAAAAAGAAGGAAGGAGAAGCAAATCATATGGGGGAATTTTGATAAGATGTCTCTGCCAAGCCAATTCAGGGAACTGAAAACAAACAAAAAGTATACTGAAAGGGGTAGTTGGTTTTGAAGAAATGAAAGAGATTCTTGGTATCCTTACAAATCAAGGAATACATTTTCATATGGAAATGTAATCTAAAAACATCTATTTCTTTTCATATGTCTCTATTGGCATAATGTTTCATCTAACCATTGATCTCCACTGGCACCCTAGCCAATGAAGCAAAGGTGTTACAAATGCAGGACCTTCGCACTAGTTGCATCACAGCTGTGGAACACCCTCCTCCTAAGGAATCATGATCTCTGCCAAACTCTCTGTGACTCGTGCCTTTTGAGACATATATCAGGCAGGTGCTGGAGTATATCTTCAAAACCTGTTACCGTTACCACTTACACAGTTAAGATTGTTATTTTAATTTATTTTTGGAATGAAAATAACTCTTTCAACCGTTCTACCAAATATGCCTTGCTCCCAAAAAAAGGCGGAAAAGGTAAAAACAAATGCAATATATGAGGGTCTTCCTTTGTGGAGGCACTATAGCTTATCTTATAAAATAGCCGCCTTTCTGTGTTCCCACCGCTAGTTTTACCATTTAACATGCACTACCTTAAGTATTTAGCAATGAGAATTGGAATGATCAGCAAACCTGAGTTTCTGATCCAAAGCCATTCTCTGTTTAGACAAAGGGCCCTTTCAGACAGGCCATATATCTCATGATCTGATCCCAGGTTTTCTGTTTATTCCAGATTATCTGGCAGTGCAGACTCATATAATCCAATTTAAAGCAGAAAACCTGGAGCCAGATCCTGGAACATAGAGCCTGTCTGGAAAGACCCAAAGTATTTTTTTTTCTCTCCCTCTTTTTCTTTCTCCCACTCTCTTCATTTTGAAAATTAAGAAGTAACTATTTATAGATGCCTTTACTGGAACAACTTCCTTATCAGGAAGCATGTAGCTGGTAACTAGTGTCTGCCTTCCTTGGAAATTCTTTCCAGAGATTCAGGCACCCAAAAAGGAAAATTTCAAAAATACAGTAGTGTTTTCTTGCTGTTGGCTTAAAAATAAACAGAATCAGGAAAATTTTGTAATCGATGGGGTTCTTAGCTTTGGCTATTGACTATTCGTGACTATTCCTTTGATAGCTCCTGCATCATTTTTAATTGTGCAACAGAGTTTCAGAATTTAATAACATGTTAGGAAACGATAAATCAACACATTACTAGCAGTTTCTGGCAATTAGTTGCATGATTCAAGTCTTTTAAAAAATATCCCGCCAAGGCTGTGCCCCCTGTCCCCAACTCTCTATTGTCTGATATGTGTAACTTTTATTTCTTTGAAAAAAGCATAATTTGGGTTTTATCTCAAAATTTAAAAATATTTTTAATTCAGCAGTACTTTCTTGGATTCTTAAGATACCTTATAATGTGAACTAGAAATGGCTAATGGTGGGAGACCCCATTTCTTCCAACAGAATAATCTGATTTCTGGGACTTCTACTCAGTTTTAATCAATAACATAGCAGTAGAATACTATATGTCTATAACCTTTACTTAAGTTGGTATTTACAGGATAACCTAAATATTTTAATAATATTATATATTTTACTAACAAGCGAGCTGTGACATACAGTGGGGGGGGGGGGGAGAAGTATTTAGTCAGATACCAATTCTACAAGTTCTCCCACTTAAAAAGATGGGAGAGGCCTGTAATTGACATCATAGGTAGACCTCAACTATGAGAGACAACATGAGAAAACACATCCAGAAAATCACATTATCTGATTTTTCACGAATTTATTTGCAAATTATGGTGGAAAATAAGTATTTGGTCTATAACAAAAGTTAATCTCAATACTTTGTTATACATCCTTTATTGGCAATGACAGATGTCAAACGTTTTCTGTAAGTCCTCACAAGGTTGGCACAAACTGTTGCTGGTATGTTGGCCCATTCTTCCATGCAGATCTCCTCAAGAGCAGTGATGTTTTGGGGCAGTCGCTGGGCAACAGGGCCTTTCTCCAAAGGTTTTCTATAGGGTTGAGATTTTGAGACTGGCTCGGCCACTCCAGGACCTTGAAATGCTTCTTACAAAGCTACTCCTTTGTTGTCCTGGCGGTGTGGTTGGGATCATTGTCATGCTGAAAGACCCAGTCACGTTTCATCTTCAGTACCCTTGCTGATAAAAGGTTTGCATTCAAAATCTCACGATTTATGGCCCCATTCATTCTTTCATGTGTACAGATCAGTTGCTCTGGTCCCTTTGCAGAGAAACAGCCCCAAAGCATGATGTTGCCACTCCCTTGTTTCACAGTAGGTATGGTGTTCTTTGGATGAAACTCAGCATTCTTTCTCCTCCAAATATGACGAGTTGTGTTTCTGCCAAACAGTTCTACTTTGGTTTCATCTGACCATATGACATTCTCCCAATACTCTTCTGGATCATCCAAATGCTCTCTAGCAAACTTCAGTTGGGCCTGGACATGTACTGGCTTAAACAGGGGACACATCTGGCACAGCAGGATCTGAATACCTGACAGCGTAGTGTGTTACTGATGGTAGCCTTTGTTACGTTGCTCCCAGCTCTCTGAAGGACATTCATTAACTCCCATCCATGTGGTTTTGGGATTTTTTGCTCACTGTTCTTGTGATCATTTTGAATGGAGCCCCAGATCAAGGGAGATTATCAGTGGTTTTGTATCTCTTCCATTTTCTAATTATTGCTCCCACAGTTAATTTCTTCACACCAAGCTGCTTGCCTATTGCAGATTCAGTCTTCCCAGTCTGGTGTAGGGCTACCATTTTGTTTCTGATGTCCTTCGACAGCTCTTTGGTCTTCACCAGAGTGGAGTTTGGAGTGTGACTGCTTGAGGTTGTGGACAGGTGTCTTTTATACTGATAACAAGTTCAAATAGGTGCCATTACTACAGATAATGAGTGGAGGACAGAGGAGCCTCGTACAGTAGAAGTTACAGGTCTGTGAGACCCAGAAATCTTGCTTGTTTGTAGGTGACCAAATACTTATTTTCCACCATAATTTGCAAATAAATTTGTGAAAAATCAGACAATGTGATTTTCTGGATGTGTTTTCTCATATTGTCTCTCATAGTTGAGGTCTACCTATGATGTCAATTACAGGCCTCTCTCATTTTTTTAAGTGGGAGAAATTGTACAATTGGTATCTGACTAAATATTTTTTCCCCCCACTGTATCTAACAATTTAAAACATATTCCTTTAACGCATCATGTAGGCTGGTTAATAGATCAGCAGTTCAATGCTTAACTTTGACACCAAAAGAAGGAATGGGGGATTAATCCTGAGCCCAATGTCATGCTAACTCTCTGTAAGAGACTAGAACAGCTCTGGGGGCATGAAATCTACAAAGGCTACTCTTCAGAAATATTCTAAATATTCATGTACTTTTGTACCGTTTTCACTTAAAGGAAGAAAGAGAAGGACAGGTTGTCTACCTGCAACTATGTTTCTTTGAATGCTCCTCTGTGAATTCACACAACTGGGTTTAATTGTGCCTGCGCATGCTCCAACGGAAATGTTTCCAAGCTCTAAAGTTTGAATTTTGGTGGTAACCCCACCCACTCTCTCCTGGGTACAGAAGCACAATGTCAAAGGCTCCTCGGTTCCTAGGATGCAGGCAGAAAGGAGGAAATTGGCATAGCCCGCTGGGAAAGGGCAGGGTTGTGTGAATTTACAGAGGACCACTCAAAGAAACACAGTTACAGGTAGGCAACCTGTCCTTCTTTGTGGTCTCTGTGAATCACACAACTGGAGATTAGCGAGCTAAGTTATTAGGAGGCGAGGACATGCCACACTGATATTGTGAACAGTGTTCCCTCACATATTGCTGGGTTTAGGTTCCAGGACCACCCGCAATAAGTGAAAATCCGCAAAGTAGGGACACTAGATTTATTTTAATAGTTATACATTATAGTAGTTATACACTATTTTAAGTCTTTATCAACCAATCGTGTGTTGATAAATCGCCTCTTTCTTCTCCCATTGCCGCTTGGGCTCCTTTTCTCTCCCTTTGACTTCTCCTTCCTCCCTTAGGCTGCAAATTGTAATTTTTATGGTCTATAATAGTCTTCTAGAGTTTATTGAAAAACCACAAAACAGCAAATTCGGGAAAAGTGAACCGCGAAGTAGTGAGGAAACACTATAATGTCAAAACAATTTTAATCTTTATTGAAACAATTACAATAACTGACATGAGGTAGCAGTAATGTGCTAAAGTGCTTGGTACAGTAGAGTCTCACTTATAAACGGGCCGGCAGAATGTTGGATAAGCGAATATGTTGGATAATAAGGAGGCATTAAGGAAAAGCCTATTAAACATCAAATTAGGTTATGATTTTACAAATTAAGCACCAAAACATCATGTTATACAACAAATTTGATAGAAAAAGTAGTTCAATACGCAGTAATGCTATGTAGTAATTACTGTATTTATGAATTTAGCACCAAAATATTATTTATTTATTTATTTACAGCATTTATATTCCGCCCTTCTCACCCCGAAGGGGACTCAGGGCGGATCACATTACACACATCAGGCAAACATTCAATGCCTTTTTAACATAGGACAAAGACAAATAACAAACATAGCTACGAACGGGCCTCGAACTTATGACCTCCTGGTCAGTGATTCATTGCTCTCCCGTCTGCGCCACAGCCTCGGGCGTCAATATCATGATGTATTGAAAACACTAACTACAAAAATGCATTGGATAATCCAGAACGTTGGATAAGCGAGTGTTGGATAAGTGAGACTCTACTGTATAAGCTTACATTTATGTTTGTATGTTTGTTTTTTGCTACAGAGTATGGGTCGAGAAAGCATCAGTGTCAATATTCAAGTTATATGGACTCAAATACTGTTGCATTAAAATTGCAATCAACAGAAAAAACATATTTGCATGGTGCAAAACATTTTGAAGTGCAATTAAATAGAAAAATATATAACTCGTGACGTGCTTGACAGATGTGCTCCAAACTCAGTGGAAAGTTAAAGTGCTCTTGCTAGACAGCCTATCTGTATCCCTCTATTCCAGTGGGGGAGAGAAGAGCTGTTGATGGTAGGAATTCCTAAGGGGTTGGAGGTGCATAAACTGTTACCAGTTCTTGGATAACAGTACTCAGGGACTGAGGTAGAGAGTCTTGAACTTCCCTTTTGGAGAACTCTTCATACATTTCCTGGAGATCTGTCAAAAATGATAGCAGTAGCTATGATAGCGAGGAGGTAGAATGCCAGGGTGACTCAATCGAGGAGGATGTGCTGTGGTCTTCTCTCAATGAGGAAGAAGAAGAGGGTTGGAGTTGCTCTAACCTCTTCTTGCTCCTTATCTTCTTTTTAAGTTTTGCCTCCAGACTCTTGCCTGGTGTCAGTGGAATGGAGGACTAGTTCCTCACTATTAGCTTGTCATGCTGGGCTTGATTGGCTTCTTTGAGCGAGTGTTTGAGGGCTATTCTTATAGACGAGGAATATGGTGCTGCTACAGTTATCAATAGGGTTGGTATGAGGATGGCTACTGAAATCAAGGTAGAAGAAGCTACTGAAGTTGTTGTCAATTTCAATGGTCCAGGCTTTGACTTTGATGAAACTTTTGAGCTCTTGAATACTTCAGATGAGGTTACCAGTGGTGGTGCAGAGAACGATGGAGCTAGGGTTTGTTGATAGAGAATGGCATAGAGTCTTGCCTCTCTATTTTCCCAAGCCTGGGATGCAAATGGCATGTGCAAACCATGTGTCCCTCTTTGTGGCTCTGGAGGCACTTGGAATGGCCATCTGAATCCAGCATTTTAGCAGAGCACCGACTACATCTTTTGAAGCGTGTTGTCAACATGATGCAAAGACATGATGGAAGTGCTGATGAAGATGATTAAGAAAAAAGGGACAAGGAGAGATGAAGTTCCTAACAAGCTGCCGCAGTGATGAACAAAAAGGAACTGAAGTCGCTTCGGCATGAGGTGCTTATATGCCCTGGGGAGAGTGGGTAGGGTTACTGCCAAAATACAAACACTAGAACTTGGAACGATTTCTGTTGGAGCCTGCACAGGTGCACTTAAACCCTGTTGTATGATTCACAGAAACCACAAAGAAGAAACATACAGGCAATAAACTAAAATAAATTTGAGGGTGCATTCTGACGAGTGTCTTCTACTACTAGTTTCCTCCTTAACAGAAGAAGAAGGGAAATATTCATGCCGCTAGGACACAGGTTGTATTTCATGGGATCAACAAGTTTTTTCTCCTAAGCAGCTTCCACCTCACTCAGAATGAGATGACAAATACAGCTGAAGAAGACAGCAGGGATACTGGCCTGATGCCAGGCTGTTCTAAATATTATCAGGAAAAACACGACAAGACCCAGATTTGCCACTCAGTCTACAATATTACGGGAGCTTCATACAACCCTTGTTCTCTAAAAAGTCAACCTGAGTGACCCACAACTTCTCAATGACAATCAGCTTCATTCATATATTTTATTTCTAGGCATACAGGTAAAGAAAAAAAAGGAAAAATCAGGCTACTGAGTGCTCCCTGAATCCCAAGAATCTCAATAGTCAAACTATGTTAGATTAAGACATCAGAAGTGGATATGCTTTACAACTCAGTGATAATATCTACTGACACAAAGAGTTAAAAGTAGTGAGTGCTTGATTCTGCCAACAGAACAATCTACAGAACAATTTACAGTTCACCTCTTTTGTGAGGGGTACACTGAACTGTTTGGATGAATGAGTAACCTGGCCAATTAGGTCTATTTGCTCTGTTGCCCAGCCATTGTTACAAAGCATTGGTGCTCATGATCTGAAAGTGCTACCATAAAATCAATGCCACTTTTCTAACCGATAACAACCAGGCATGGGCATGGTCATTTCTATCTTCGGGAGGTAGGAGCACTCAGCAACATACCCTACTATGGGCCTCCTATTATAGAGAGAGTGAACATGACAAGGAGCAAATATCACCAACATGACCCATTCACTTAACCCCATAAGAAGACAGGCAAGTGAGGCAGCAAGAGATAGTGCTGCAAGGAACAAGTGGCACCTGCCCTCTCAATATGTAAAGGCAAGCTGAAGAGAAGGTGTTATATGGAAGACGATCCTACAATCCAAAGGAACCCAGATTTCAAAGGGGGTTCAACCATCACAACTGGGTGACGATCAAGGAGAGTGCTGTTCAGTCCGTGTCAAACAATACATCCTCTTCAAGCTGCCCAAGAATACCAGTGTTGAGACGGAGTCCTATTTCTACATTTACACTAGGGTAAGTTTAATACCAGGGATCACAGTCCCTAGTTGTTACAATCCCATTCCCAGTGCTGTTGGACTTATGTCTTGCACAGCCATCATGCCATGGAACTTATTTGTACAAGGTGAAAATCCCCAAAGCAATCCATCAGAGAACCTTGGTTCCTCTATGACCCAAACAAGAAAATAGATTTCCTGAGAATAACATTTACATATATATATATATATATATATATATATATATATATATATATACCGTGTTTCCCCGAAAATAAGACTGTCTTATATTAACTTTTGCTCCCAAAGATGTGCTAGGTCTTATTTTCAGGGGATGTCTTATTTTTCCATGAAGAAGAATTCACATTTATTGTTGAACAAAAAAAAATGAACATTTATTATATACTGTACAGTAGTTGTCATCACAAACTAGCATAACCAGACAAACTGTGAATCCTATCAAGAATGTCTTGTTACTACCATTATTTCTATGTAAAACAATCTATGGTACGTACATTTACCATTCCTGCATGTTCAGCAGGAATGCTTCCAAACAAAAACTTTGCTAGGTCTTATTTTCAGGGGAGGCCTTATATTTAGCAATTCAGCACAACCTCTACTAGGTCTTATTTTCAGGGGATGTCTTATTTTCGGGAAAACAGGGTAGATACTTCATTATTATCGTTATTGACATAAAATTGCAGTAGGAGTGTGGGAAGTGAGGACAAACAAAACAATACTTTCATTAATACTTGAAAATTGTACAAACTTTAAAACTCAACAAAATGAATTTTAAAACTGCAGTAGTACTATCAGGAATAAATGGTGCTGTAAGAGAAAAACCTAATTTCCATCAAAGCAATAATCCAATCATTTTTATTATGAATACCCCATGCCCCACACAAAAAGCTACTGAATACCCTTAATGGCATAGACACCACCAGCCAAGAAACACTGTTTTAGACCAGTCTGCTATCTACACTTTATGGATTCTGTTCTCAACTGCAAAGCTTCTCCCAGTATTCTCCAATAAGCTCTCTTGCTCTCACCGTTCAGAACTCAGTGGTTGCACCTTCAGTAAAAAAACCCTATAATACATCATTTTAAAACTGCATCTAAAAATACAAATATATAGTTAATTATTTTAAGTATGTTGCTACAGTAGAAAAACTGAGAATTTCAGTAACTCACAACATTACATGCTTACAATCCTGGAAACAGAGAAACAAATATAATTCTCTTCCATCTTCTCCTCCACTTTCCACACGGAGGTTCAAAAACATTCAGCTGGGATTTGTAGTTTGATTTTGTGCTTATGAGAGGAATTTGTTTTGTTTTGCCTACCCATTTCTGGCAAACTATAAAGTGCTCTCATCTGCTTTTTGGCTATTTCCAAGAAGCGATCACTCCAATGCATTCAGTTCACTACATGAGAAACATTTAATGATATATGGTAAGGTCATCTCGTATTTCAGCCTGGGGCCGATAATGGAGATAGAGGGAACCAGTTTCAAGTCATCATTTAGGATAATAAGCTTACATCTTTTATAAAGATTAGGAGAAGACATGGAATAGAAAACCTAGAAATCAAATAATCTACCTGACTTCCAGTTTTGGACATACACTTGTGTAAGTTTTCTTTATATATGCATATACATACTGTACAACCTCTGCCTGCTCCCCTCCTGTGACCATTCTGTGCTTCACAAAAAGCAGGAGGATCACAAAAGTGTCTCCCTGTACCAGATACAAAATGGTGACATCAGTGCTGAGATCTGCCAGGATCCTCTGGGGATGCAGCAAGATGCTTCTGAGATCATGCCTGCTCCCTGTGAAGTAGAGATCCCCTGTGTGTGTGTGTGTGTGTGTGTGTGTGTGTGTGTGTGTGTGTGTGTGTGTGTGTGAGAGAGAGAGAGAGAGAGAGAGAGAGAGAGAGAGAGAGAGAGAGAGAGAGAGAGAGAGACATGGGGTTCTGAATCTTCAGTAAAGCAGGGTATTCTTTATGTTTCATCCCACTCCACCATAAGACTGCATATCAATCTACTATGCTGTTAGAGCCATACAGGATTTGCCGCCTGTAATATGAAAGCACACTGAAGAAGTTTCCTAAGGGCTCACTTTCACTCATGAATTCTCCTGCATATCCTAGAACATCCCCAAAACTGGTGACAGAGATGCTCTAGTTTATTTGCACTATTTCTATTCAAACCTCCCCTCAGTTTCAAGGTAACTACTTTGGTGGCCATGTCCTCTAAACTTAGACTCTCTCTTTCTCTTGCATACTATATAATTTTATTTTGCAATAGCTTGTCATATACTGATTTAATACACACCAGGGGTTTTTTTTCTGTTTAGTAAAACATTCTTAAAATGCAAAAAAATAAAATAAAAATCCAACAAACCCATCTATACTTTTAAAAATTTCAATATGAACTTACAAAATATGAAATGGCACACTGTACACAACACATACTTTACTTATCCAAATGCATTGTTTAAAATAATATATATTATTATTTTATTTATAGTCTGCTTTTTCTAACAAAAGATGCACGATGCAAGCTCCATTCTTATTCACCAAAATTCAATTTCTAAGGGCCCTAAGAAAGGAACTGGTCATAGCAATACTAGGAACTCATACTATTTTAAAAAACAAAAGGGACACACCAAGAACAATTGCTTATAAGGCCAGAAAAAATCAGATTCCTTTTTCCAAGTATATGGTCTTCCTGGGGGGAAAAACTCTTCTCATGATATTTGTAAGGGAAATTGTACCCATAACTTTTAAAAAACCATTCAAAACAACAGAAAGCATAGCCTCCTCCATACTAGGATCAATGCCAACTTCTCCACCTAGGCCAGATTTCTCAAAACACTACTACTTAAACACTCACGCAGATGAGCTGGGAGTCTGATGGCATCTTCCTCCATTCTGCCTGCTCGAGACACAGGGACATGTAGTGGGGATGATGAAGTGTAACTTGCTTCTGGACTCACTGGAGGGGTATATGAAATTCTTTCCTGCTGTGAAAGGGGGGAAAAGATTTTTAAAAATTGAATATAGAAAGAAAGAAGGGTAAGGAAGAAACTACAACAACAATCATGTGAAGAAATAAAATTTCACAATAGAGGATCACTGACAGATAATAAAATGTCCACCTCTGGTACAGCTCTCCCAGTATACATTCTGCATATCTACTAATTAAACTGCTTTAACACATTTTCCAGTTTATTTTTGTTGTGGCTAAATGATAGAAGCATTACAGATTGCCCAGTCTATGGAACAGATTCACGGTGTGGGAGGAATATAGAATTTCAGCCTTTTCACAGCCTCACACATCCATCACTGAGTCCGTCCGTAGCTTCTAGAAAAGCAACATGCAGGTCAGAGTCTCATTGCAGTGTTCAGAATAAAGAAGACTACAATCTTGCCTCAAATTTATCCTAGATTTAATTCATGTATTAAGTTTTGCAATACAGTATACAGTATGACCCCCCGCATCTGCAGGACCAATGCCCTCAGATGTGTTCCATACGTTCCATATACAGGTTCCATACCCGAAAAAAATATGTCCCCTCTGAGCATTTTCTAGGTCTTCCGCTGCAATTATATGGTATGCTTCTGCTGGACATTAACCATACAGTCATGCTGGAAGACCTAGAAATGCTAAAGATATGACAATTGATGACTAAACAATAACTGTGCTACCAATAAAAAACAATTTGAAACTCGGTGACAGCAACTAATTCTTGTCATGCTGCACATAGCCTAATATAATGTTTGAACTGGTCTCTTGAAGCAGAGGTGAGCAGCCTTTAACCTTCTCATTATCCCACTGTCAATATGAACTCAGAATAATCTTACATTATTGATATCACCCTCCAGCTAAATAATGCACACATAAACAGCACTTTACATTTAAAATATATAGGACATTAAATTTCCACACAAAACATTCTACAAACCTATAACCAAGTTCTGATTGCGTTTGTACATGTGGGATGGAGACTTAAATTCACATCTCCTATCTGGTGGTGCAGCATATTACAGCGCTGAGCTGCTGAACTTGCAGACTGAAAGGTCACAGGTTCAAATCTGGGGAACGGAGTGAGCGCCCGCTGTAAGCCCCAGCTGCTGCCAGCCTAGCAGTACGAAATGTGAGTAGATCAATAGGTACCGCTCTGGCGGGAAGGTAACGGCGCTCCATGCAGTCATGCAGGCCACATGACCTTGGAATTGTCTACAGAAGACTTCGGCTCTTTGGCTTAGAAATTAAGATGAGCACCAACCCCCAGAGTCAAACATGACTGGACTTAATGTCAGGGGAAAACTTTTACCTTTACTATTAAACTGTAATGCCCACCCAATGAACTGTGGGATGGGCATTACATTAAGACCAGTCTGGTACCCAGAACAACGTTTGCAGACCTAGAATAAAGAACAGCAGCACACTCAAGAACTATTCATAGGGGGAGGGTATATTTTATCAGAGGGTAAAAGACCAGAGGTGCCATAAGTATAAAGCACCCTGGCCCAGGCTGCAATCCCATGACTGTGAAAACACTGAAGAGCCAATGTGGAGCCTTTGTCTCTTGACTCTGGAAGACCAGAGTTCAACTACCTACTCAGCCATGGGAAACCCACTGGATGACTTTAAAAAGTCACACTCTCTCAGCTTCAGAGGAACATGATAGCAAACTGTCTCTGAACAAATATTGCCCAAAAACCCCAACTCCAAAAAACAGCTTAAAGTTACAACTGTATCCTGAAACTATGTTAACTAACACTAGTAAGCAACAATACAAACATCAAAGATTAAAAAATAGACACTAATTTATTAAAATATTTGTATGCAACATTCTTGCACTATCATTGTTTCAGCTCTAGGAATACTATTATACAATTCTGTTATTAATCCTCCAGATAGCTATTAAATGTCTATCCTGTATGCATGCATTTATTTTCAAAGGTGTCTTTTCCAAAATAGGTCAGTGCCTTGTAACACTGAGAAGTTTCTTTAAAGTATTTAAAAGTAACTATTTTATATACTTTTCCAAACTGGGAAAGGAAATAGTCCTTTGTACCTGTAGCTGCAGGAAGCTACTTTAAGGAACTTTGAAATCATAACTGCAATGTGTGAGGAATTAGATAATTACTTTACAAAGAAACAGTTCTGGGAGGAGAAATTCTTAAGTGAATCCTCTGTTGCCACCACTATTGCAAGCAAGGCTAGTGGGAACGCGAGAGACGACCTTATTGGGCTGTCCTTCTGGCAGCAGGCTAAAATCTTCCTATTCAGGAAGACTTTTAAAGAAGACCTTTTAAGGCTGAACCACAGGGTGATGTGTAGTGTTTTAAGTATTTTACCAGGGCTTTTCTGGTTTATCTATTGTTAATATTCCTATGCTTAATTTTATGTTAGTATTCATATGTCTTAGGCATTAAAGTATACATTGTACAGTAGAACCCTGGTTATCCGATTTAAACAGGCAGACCGAAACTCGGATACCCGGATTAATTGGATAACCCGATCTGTAGGTCCAGGCGCCTAGCGAAGGGAGGAAACTTCTCCCTTCGGCAGACATTGGGCCCAGGGAAGCAGGCCACAATCGCAGGCTGCTTCCTCCTGCCTCTCCCTCTCCTCTTGCAAGAACGAGCTCCTTCTCGCGAGAGGAGAGGGAGAGGGAAGTGCCCTGCCTCTTCCTCTCCTCTCGCACGAAGGAGCTCCTTCTCGCGAGGAGAGGTAGAAGGAAGCACCCCGCCTCTTCCTCTCCTCTCGCCGAAGGAGCTCCTTCTCACAAGAGGAGAGGGAGAGGCAGGAGGAAGCAGCCCGCAATCGCTGCTGTAGCAGTGTTCGTGGCCTACTTCCCTGGGCCAAGCCCTCGCCTCTTGGGAAGCAGCCCACAAGCGCTGTTAGGCAGCGACACCCATGGGCGCCTTCCAAGGGGCGAGGGCTCCTTTTGCTCAAGAGAGGGAGGGGAGGCCCCGGCGGCCCCTCGGATAATACAGAGCCTCAGTTAACCGGGGCTCGGTTAACAGGGGCTCTACTGTATTGTTTTTAGCAGTGTTAGCTGCTTTGAGTCTCTTTTAAAAGAAGTAGCAACATATAATAATACTAATAATAATCATATTCCTTGGATCACATCCAGGTCACCCTTTATGGTTCCTTTTCAGTACTTTTTAATCCCATCTGCAGACTAAAGTGTTATACCTCTTCTAAAATTTGTGTAAAGTGATTCACCTCCAAAAAGAGTCTGGATGAACAGTACTACCCTGTTTCCCTGAAAATAAGACATCCCCGAAAAATTAGACCTAGTAGAAGTTTTGCTGAATTGCTAAATATAAGGCCTCCCCCGAAAGTAAGACCTAGCAAAGTTTTTGTTTGGAAGCATGCCCAGCGCCTGCCAAACAGAACACCAGAGCATTCAGGATTGGTAAATGTACATACCAGTTGTACATGGAAATAATGGTAGTAACAAGAAATTCTTGATAGGATTCACAGTTTGTCTGGTTATGCTGGTTTGTGATGACAACTACTGTACAGTATATAATAAATGTTCACGTTTTTGTTCAACAATAAATGTGAATTCTTCTTCATGGAAAAATAAGACATCCCCTGAAAATAAGACCTAGCACATCTTTGGGAGCAAAAATTAATATAAGACACTGTCTTATTTTCAGGGAAACACGGTAGGAAAAAATACAGTAGTGGTCTTCTACATGCTCTTAGGTCTTTGGGGGTAGAAGAGCGTTTAATTCAGATGAGAGGCCAAAATCCCTGGGGCTCTATAAGAAAAATACATTATACCTTTTTAAAAGCCAGAACTGAAGGAAACAAGTAAGGAAACTAAAATTAGCTGTAGTTGGAGCCTGGAAGCTCCAAACATCCAGACACTTCCATTAGCCAGCTGGCATGTCTCCTAAGGGAATGCCAAGCCTGAGAGTCCTCTTGCTTTCAGTCAGGTATGCCAACACCATTGCTGGGTCTTCACATGAAAGCAAACGAACATATACTTTTGCAGACCAAATATACAGTAAAAGGTCTGAAGGCATACAGATAAGACAAACTAGCTGAAACTAGGTAGGAATGGGGCTGGTTGGTACTGGGAATGGAGACCCAATGAAGAAAGGAACAGAAATATAAACACTGTAGTCAAAATTCACTGTTACCATTTTCTAGATGAAGTTGAACCTGTATGTCAATCAAGTGGGCAAAATCTTGGAGGGGAGTCTCTAAAGGCAACAAGGAGAGAGAACAGAAAGTGGAGGAGCTAGGGAAAGCGTGCCTTTGGGAGGAAGACTTGATGAAAGGGCAAAGGCAGCACTGTTGGTGTTTCTTCTTGGGAATGAGTTGTGCTGTTTGCAGTGACAAAATAGACAGATAACTAACGTTTAAACAGGGTTGCATACAATCCATGCTTTACATGGAAGTCTGACTATTGTTTGTTATCAAATCAACTTTGATTTATGGTGACCCCAGGAATGAGACTCAGAGCCATGGCTTTACTTGATTGAGAAGGGCGGAATATAAATACTGTAAATAAATAAATAAATAAATAAATAACGTTTAAAGCTTGCATTAGGCTTAATCTCAGTCCACGTAAGCTTCCTAGCTGTTTACATATGTGGCCTTGTGTCTATTGACTTGCAGTGGCTCCCCAGAGTCACCCAGGCTTGGTTCTTAAGATTTTCAATTTGGAGTTACCACGGTATGAACTAAAGACTTGCTCCTGTAAACTAAATTGATGTAAAAATGCCAAATGGTTGCCAAGTGAAACTACTGTGTGCTGCATTCCCTTTGTAAGAGATGCAGAAATAATCAGATGAAGAGACAATCATGATTCTAGCATATAATATGGGCAAATCACCATACATTATGTTGTTAATTTAGCACAATGTGGCTCAGTACCAGTTTCACAGCCTCCAGACTCTTTTAATAATGAACTTTAAACTTTAACTGATTAACAATTAGATGCTGCAGCTTAATACCGATGAAGAATAAGATCTGAGTCATTATTTACTTCACATTCATGTATATTTCTTCAAGTTCCACTTTGTAGATTCCCATATGATGAAAACTATTCCTTTCACTTATTTTTGCTTTGTTTTTCCTTCTTTGAATAGGAATCGGACAATCCAACCCACAAGAAACTCTTCTTACAGAGCCAGGAAAATGGTGTTTCCTTGTTCCTCATCTATGCTGCCTCAAGACACAAAATGCCCAATTTGATATTCTCATCTTTGTGCAACTAAAATGTTACTATCTTCATCTACATTCCCGTTTTTAAGCTTTTGATCTGCCAAACTGGAGTGCTGCTCTCACAAATTAACAAATGGAATTTGAGACAGTTGTGCATGATGCAATTGTCTTCGCTATGCAAGCATTTAATTCTACTTTGTGTAATTTGCAGGAAGTATTGCAATCTTGCCAGAAACAAGACAATCCTGTGGAAAATAATGAAGTCTGATAGTAACTGTAAGCTCTGCATTAATTGATAGTGTTTGTGACCAGTAGAAACATTCTATTTTTGCATAGGATCTTCATTTCCCTGAATGCCTTTTTCATCAACCAGTAGGGCATTGGGTCCCCTCTATTAAATTTCTGTCTGCCTATGCCCACAGACTTAGCATAAAATCTCTCGCTCGGTGTCTGTTTCTCAAGGAGGCTTAAACTAGAGGTTGAAGTAGCCAATGTTTTGCCTTTCAAAGTATGGTCTGAGTGTGCATGCCTTCAAGTTATGTCATTTTATTCCAATCCCATGAATTTAAAACAATCCCCATTCTCGGTTCTGCCGTTCCCGCTGCCCCACGGCCTGCTACAAAGCACAGCATATTGGTTTGTCCTTGGGCTCGTGTTTGGCTGTTTACACCTCATCACATCTTTTTCCATCTTGCAGCCTGCCAAGGGATTGAGACTGTGGGAATTTCTGTGTTGGGCCTATACCATAGCTATTACCACCACTGGCTGGCTACTGGGGTTGGACCCATTGCTGGAATTTAATCTAAATATGGTTGGACCTGGGGGGGGGGGGGGGGGGTTAATTTGTTTCTGTTAAACTGAGCCATAAATCCTCTTGTAACCAGGAGGTTGAGATGAGTATTGTATAGCTGCTAAAATCCTGCGCTGTTGCTAACTTAATGTTAAAATGTGTTGTTATTGTAATCACTGATTGGGACTGCCCACCAGAACCAGATTGGTTTTTCGGCAACAGAAATTCATTCAATGTATTTAACTGATAGGCACTTTAGATATAGGATTGGCCCCTCCAGCCCCTTAGGTTTATTTTTACTTATGTACTATGCACTTTATAGCCTCCAACTGTTACTAGGATTTTGCTATTACAATATCTCCCATTCCTCTGCACAGGTCACAATCAGTGATTGAATCAGGGATGTGAATGTAAAAGGGGAGGGGGGAGTGTTGGAGGGTTTTGGAGACCATGTAAGGGGGGTGGGAAGAGGGTGGGAAATGCCACCATTTGGGTTGTTAAATTGGCCCAGTCAGGCTGACCCAGCTAAACAATAGTCAGGGGAGGAGAGTGGGGGATGTGCAGAGGATGGGGGGAGTTCTGCCAGCCGTGGAGCCACCATTGGGATGGTTATAGGAAAAGGGAGGTATGGGAAAAGGAGACCAAATGTGTTAATTCGGCCTAGGGACTTTCAGAGATCATTATTAGTTCCAAAATGTATTCCAAAAGAGTCTCCTGACAAGGTGAGTTTGGGTATCCGGGATGGCCCTGTTGTAACTGTCACACGGTGTTTTACTGTTTTAATTGGGTATGATATTGGTTTTTAAGTGTGTTTTGATTTTTAATATATTTTGCATTATATGTGGCATTAATCTTGCCATTATGTAAGACTGCTCTGGGTCCCCCTGGGGGAGAAGAGCGATATATAAATTAAATAAATAAATAAATTTTCTTAGGCAAGAAATACTTTTAAAGTGGTTTTGTCAGTTTCTTCCTTTGAAATATAGCCCATGGCACATAGTATTCATTGGCAATCTCCCACCCAAGTACTAGCCTGGGCTGATTCTAATTAAACACTAGTGCTTCCCATGTCAGCAAGCCTGTTATTCTGTTACAGGTTTTAGTCCAAACTTTAAACGAACCACACAAGTCATTGAACCTTCTTCATGATTAGTTCAGCAGTTTGGATAACTCTGGCAGTGGATTTCCTGCCAATATTTAGTCCTTGTGATCTTAGTACAATACAATGAAAGGAGCAGAGTGGAGAGAGACAATTAGGTTCAGCTTGCAAAATTACCTAACAGCAGCACCACCAGAAACTGTACTGGAAACCAACCATCTACTGCATTAATCTTCAATAGGATCCCAGTCAAGACAGCTCTCTCAAATTGTACACAGTCACCACAAAGTTTCCAGGTTGGCCAGGTCTGCTGCAAATACCATAAACTTGACCTTCTGCCTTTGCTTTGCTTCAGACTCCAACACAAATCCACCACTGACCTAAGATTTCATTTTAGTAGTAGTGCTCAAGGATTATTTTATTGTATTATGATGTACTCGTGGTGATCCTGCCAGTTGTGTAAGCCGCCCTGAGTCCCCTCGGGGAGAAGGGCGGGGTAGAAATATCGGAAATAAATAAATAAATAAATAAATAATGTAGTACTACTTCCATAGGCTGAAACTCTTCACCATATACCTATCTCTACTTGATTCTAAAACTGAAGTTCTTTATACTTATATTAAGAGAGATAATAAATGGTGTGTATGTTCTACCTAAATAGGTGCTCAGATCTTTCACTCCAAATGCCAGATTTTTATGTCAGGAAACTAGAATGGTTGGAATTAACCTTTTGAAAAATAAGTCTTTTCTTTCTATCTTAATGTGCAGTCCAAATCCCCCTCCACTTGGGTCAGAGTCCCCACTGCCTCCAAAGTTCTGTCCCACGTGGAATTATACAACGTAACCTGTTGGCTATAGTTACAGATATAGGCTGATGCTAACATAATAAGCCTGTGTTACTTGGGAGGGGAAAGCGGATTCAAAAATTGAATATTCCTCCATATAAAAACTTCAGTGTAAATAATATTATTAATAGTATTATTAATCTTTGCTTCCACATCAAACATTTGTTTCCTTCAAATTTATGTTAGTAATCTATCTATCTATATAAAAGGGTAATGAAATTTCGGCCTAGGACAAAACAACAAAACGACACATCCCAGAAACACTAAACTTGGCAGCACAACCCCTCATCCATGCCTCTATGTTCATACAACAAAAAGAAAAGAAAAATAAAGTCCTAATTAGAGGGAGAGGAATAATTGTTTTTATCCAATTGCTGCCAGTTAAAGGCTAAGCTCCACCCACTTGGTCTCCTAGCAACCCACTCAGTCCAGGGGACAGGCAGAGTCAGACCTCACTTAGGCCTATAAAATAAGGATTATCAGATTTTAACTGGATTACATGGCAGTGTAGACTTCAGGCCCTTCCACACAGCTATATAACCCATTTATAATCTTATATTATCAGCTTTGAACTGGATTATCTTGACTCCACACTGCCATATAATCCATTTCAGTGTGCAGTCGGACACAACTGGAGTTAAATGTCAGGAGAAAACCTTTACCCTTTACCTTAACTACCACCAATTCAATACTTTATTTCCCATACCACCATACTTCGCCACAGCAACGCATGGCCGGGCACAGCTAGTATATATGTATAAATGTAATGTGCATTTTATTATGGAGTAAACAATAAAACCACTGAACCAAATCACACCAAATTTGGCCACAAAAGACACGGTCATCCAAAATATGTCTTTCTAACAAAAAAACCTAGAAAAATAAAGTCCAAATTAGAGGAAGAGAAAGAACGGTTTTTCCCCTTGCTGCCAGTTAGAAGGGTAGGCTCAACTCACTTCGTCTCCTAGCAACCCACTCAGCCACAGTGGTACCCAGGGCCTCTTCACTCAGGCCTCTTCCACACTGCCTATAAAAGACAGATTGTCTGATTTGAACTGGATTATATGGCAGTGTAGATTCAAGGCCCTACCATACACCTACATAACCCAAAATGCCAAGGCAGGATAATCCACAGTATCTGCTTTGAACTGGATTATCTTGAGTCCACACTGTCATATAATCCAGTTCAGTGTGGATTTTATACAGTTGTGTAGAAGGGGCCTCATATAATCCAGGTCTAAGCATATAACATAAGATTATTATCTATTAGAATTACTGTGGTATAATAATACAGAACAATATAATCTCTAAAATCAGAACAGTAAATAAAGAGTAACACTCTAAAAATGGGGGAATTACAGAAGGGAAACAACCAGGGCCAGCTAATACCTCCCAACAAAGGATTCCCCCAGGCAGGAAGCAGCCAGGCTTTGAAGCTGCAAGGCAATTAAATGTTAATCAAGGTGACTAATTGCAGCATTCATACTTGCTGCACTGAGACTATTCATTGCTATTCAACCTGACCAACCAAGAATTCCATAAAGTAGAAAGCGGCCAGGCTTGCAAGCAGTGCTTCAGTGCTGTTCAACCTGGCCAACCAAGATTTCCCCTAGATAGAAAACCTTCAGGTTTTGAAGCCATTAAGTTACTCTGTCCCATTCAACCTGCCCAAGGAAAGATGCCCCTATATAGAAAGCGTACAGGCTTTGAAGCAGTGAGGCTATTCAGTGCAATTCAAATTGGCCAAAATCCATTCCCCTATAACGCAAGCACTCAGCCTTCCAAGCAGTAAGCCTATTCCATTGTATTCCAACTCACCAAACATAAGAAGAAAACGGCCAGAATTTGAGGCTGCAAGGCTATTCACTGCTATTCCACCTGGTCAACAAATGATTCCCATAAGCCACAGTAATGCATGGCAGGGCACAGCTAGTGATTATATAAAACTGAATATATAATTTTTTCTGATATGAAGACGTATCATATTTATGTACATGCACTTAGTTTTTAAAAGTAAATTTCCGGCACACAAAACATCAGGTCATGCAAAACTGGCCATAGTCTACCTTTTTCCATTACATGCTTATTTTCTATAAACTTGAGTATTCACTAGATGAGCCCCTGCAATCAGAAATGCTCCATTCAAAACCACATGTTTATTGCTTCACCATCAACCATTCTCGTCACTCCATTTCAATTAGCGGTGCAGGTGGTTATAGAAGGTGAAATGTGTTCTGCAAATGCATAAAGAGAAAGAACAAAAAAGAACTGCGAGATTTTGCAGTTTGATCATATTTGCATCTAAGGGATAAAAGTATGAAAGCAGGAAATAGTAAGGAGAAATAGTATGGAGACTCAACTCATTTGTATGGTATAAGAAGGGATGCTATGGACCACATCTGGAACCCCAAAAGATGATAAATATGATAAAGGCATACAAGGGTTTGTGTTAAGGAAACAGAGACATGAAAATAGCCAAACAGCAACACCACTGCTGATTCAGTGTTTTCCTTTTTCTTCTTCTAATTAATAACAGAGAACCCTTTTCTACCAGAATAAGTGGACTTTCAGCTGAATATCTGTAGTTTTTGGTAGTACTTAAAGAGAACTCCTTAGAAAAGATGCTCGTATTTCTGTCCATTGGGAATTATTCAAGATACTCAACTGAACTTTCCTGCCTTGGACAGATGCTAGATGCTTACTCTTTTTGCCTCTTAAAAGAATGTAGATAAGAGGGGCTGCCTGTTAAATCCCACATATTTTCTTTTGATGCAATAACTTTCAAACTATGTTCCAAAGAATCCTGGAGATTCTTCTGAAAGCTAACCATTCCCAAGGATCAATGATGATAGTCAGATTTCTTTTTATTCATTTTCTTGCCTCCACTGATCTTTTCCTGCTGTGTTCTGTCACAAGGGCCGTCTGTGTGTTTCCAGGACATACTCCTGGAGTCTAGGCAAAAATGAGACCTAAAAAGGCATGGTCAATATGTCCTACACATCAAAATCCTGCGAGAGATTCTGTAGTAAGTCTTCTCCAGATGTAATCTGACCAAAAGTGTCGCCTAGGTTATTGTCTGGATGCTAAAATTACAGAAGCATCTGTCTCAGCTAAATCTGAGCATCTGAATGGGGAAGCACAATATTCTGGAAGACACATATAGGAACAATTCCTTGCCTGACAGCTCTGATTTCCAAGAGACAGATCAAGAGGCCTCCCCCGTCACTTGGATTATTCAAATGGCTTGTGAAGGGGAAGAGGAAACAATGCACATTAATAAGGGGAAGGTTGCCTTCCAATTAACCTGAAAAGTAATATCAATGCCACCTCTTTCAAATGCAGTATTCTGACATACAAAACTTAATTTCAACTAGAGCCAGTAACAAGTATGAAACCTACTTTTTTCTTTAAACGTCAGAAGTTTGAAACCTACTTCTTTAGGACCGTTATGGTGAAGGAGTGTTTAGGAGGCTTTTTTTTCTCCAACTGGAGCTGCACGCTTTATTGATTTTGCTGTTACAAGCAACAGAACGGTAGCAGCCTTTCCTGATGCTGCCTTTCAACTTGGTGTGGTGCTGTAGTTGTAAACTGTTATATTAAATAACCAGGATGAATATCACCTGTTTGCAATGCATTAGTAAGGAGAAAAGGGAAGAAACGATAAAGATGGTGGTTCAGTTATTAACACTTTAACCGGGAGATTCAATCCCCTTGCTATTTGGAAAATTGAAATAGCATGGCAATAACATGGTTAAGATATCTGTTCACTTTAATTTTCCAAAAAAAGTAAGATTTAAAAAATGAAAACTCAATCTATTTCCTTTCCCCCCCAAATACAAACTACTAAATCCATCAAACATTGAATTAAAACAATGCAAACCAATGCACACTAAATAGTGTTAATCTATTAACTTAAGTATTATAGTGTGGACACTGGATGGAGAAATATATATTTAAGAAATGAAGTTGACATATTAGTGTCAGAAAATAGAAAAATTTAGAACGAGTATTAATGAAAGTTGAAGAAAATGCATAAAGAAGGTTATACTTGAATAAGAAAACCAAAATAAAAGCAAAGATTGTTTACACAACTCTATGTTTTTTGCATCTTGGCTTGATCATGAACAAACATGGAAACTGGAGTCAAGAAATCAGAAGAAATCTAAAACTTGAAGCAGATAGATAAAATCCCAAGTATAAAAAGATATCATTAAATATCAAAATCAAATTCATTGAGACCATAGTATTTCCAATATTTATTTATTTTTAAATAATTTTATTGAGTTCAATATTTATCCAAATTATGCCATACATAACGAAAGGGGTGGGCCGTGAGTAGGGAATACGGAAAAGATAAGAACAGAGAACAAACATAAGGCGAAATAAAAAAGAAAGAAAAGCCAAACCAAGAAAGACAACATAATATGATAATTATAACTAAAAAAAGACTTCCATCTATTGTGTGGTGTATTACATAAATTCAGTCTGTTGTCATTTCTTCTCCTCTGTAGTCCGTCTCTGGTGTCACCTTTCCATCTTTATTTCTCAGTCGGGAACAGTCATTTTCCGTATCCCAAAGTCATTTCAAACTTCATATCAATATTTTAATTTTCTCATTTTCTAACTATCTTTTGATTGGTTCCCAGTCTGTTTGTCTTTTGGTTCTACCTTGATTATTGACTAGCAAATAAGTAAGCCTATCCATATTCATAATCTCTAGGATCTTATTGATCCAAGAATTTATCTCAGGCACTTCTTTATCCCTCCATTTTTTAGCATATATCATCCTTGTGGCCGTTACCAAGTAATTGAACAATATTTCCTTGTAGTTTTCTTTTTCAAAGTTAACATTCCTAAGAGGAAGAATTTTGGTTCCAATTTAATATTGATTTTTAACATTTTTTGTATTCTTTGGTGTATTTCTTTCCAAAATGCCTTTGCTTTCCCACATGTCCATCAGCTATGAAAGAAGGTGCCTTCTTGTTCTCCACACTTCCAGCATTTATTTGATATGTTTTTGTAATAATTTGAAATTTTTTGTGGGGTCAAATACCACCTATAAAACATTTTATACCAATTTTCTTTCATATCAGCAGCATACGTAAGTTTTCCGATTCCTCTTTTCTTATTGGCTTCCCTATGTTTCCTGCCCATTTAATCATGCAGTCTTTTATTAATTCTGTCTCTGTCGACCACTCTAGTAATTTTTATAGATTTTGTTATAAATTTATTTTCCAGTTAAGTTACTTTATCCCAGAATGATTCTTTGCCTTCAAAGCCTATCTTTTTAGCTATATTAAAAGTATTCCTTCAATTGCATATATTGAAACCACCATATTCAACCATATTCTTGAATTTTTGACTTATTTCTTCTTGTTTTTTTTAACATATAGACTCTTTTTCTTTTATTAAGATGTCTTTGTATTTTGGCCATGTTTCCCCTCCTACCTCTCTCCTTTGACATGCCTCTAGGGGGGAAATCCATAATGGGGTTTTTGCATAATGTCTTCCCTTGTATCTTTCCCAAACTTTTATTAATGATGAGCGAATGAAATGGTTCCCAAAAATTTTTTCCACCGATCTTTTCCCAAATGTAGGCATGCCACCACGTTCTTAGATTTTCCCCCTCTATTGTTAATATTTTTGGTTTTTGAAGTGTTGTCCAATCTCTAATCCACACCAGGCAACATGCATCATGATATAATTGTAAGTCCAGCAGACCCAGTCCTCCCCTATTTTTTCATTAATTCTTTTAATTCTAGGTTTTTATTATCCCATATACATTTGTTTAAGTCCTTATTCCAATCCTTGAATTTTTGCAAATTCCTTATTATCGGTAATTTTTGAAAAAGAAATAACATCTTTGGCAAGATGGACATTTTGATTGCCCCAATTCTTCCTAGTAGGGACATCTTAAAATGTTTCAATTACTCTAGTTCTTTCTTTATTTCTTTCCATTTAATATCATAATTGTTTTCTATTATTGCTGTCAATATTATTCCTAAATATCGAATTTTCTTTCTTATTTGAATACATGTCAAATCTGCCAGCTCATCTTGTCTTTTCTTTGTCATATTTTTCGTTAATACAGTGTTCCCTCACTTATCACTGAGGTTAGGTTCCAGGACCACCCGCAATAAGTGAAAATCCACTAAGTAGAGACACTATATTTATTTTAATATTTATACATTATTTTTAGTAGTTATACACTATTTTAAGTCTTTATCAACCAATTGTGTGTTGATAAATCACCTCCTTCTCCTCCCGTTGCCGCTTGGGCCCCTTTTGTCTCCCTTTGGCTTCTCCTTCCTCCCTTCCTTAGGCTGTAAATTGTAATTTTTTATGATTTATAATAGTCTTATAGAGTTTATTTAAAAACCGTGAAACAGAGAATCCACGAAAAGTGAACCGCGAAGTAGTGAGGGGACACTGTAACATGGTTTTATCTATACTTATTTTTAGTCCCAAAACTTTCCCAAGTTCTTCAACTCTTTCCAGCCAATTAATGTTGTTACTATCGGATCTTCTATTATACAGATCAGGTCGTCTGCGAAAACCCTGATCTTGTAATTTTCTTTTTCTATTTTCGCCCCTTTTAGGTGAGGGTGATTTCTTATGTTGTTAAGTAGTATTTCCATCGCAAAAATAAATAGCAGCAGGGAGAGCGGGCAACCTTGTCTAGTTCCTTTCGAAATTTTAAAATTTTTGGATTCCAATGTATTCACTTTAATTTTTGCTTCTTGTTTATCATAAATCTTATTAATCACGTTGGTGAATTGAAATCCCATGTCTGATTCTTTGATCAGTAATTTAAAGAAATCCCAATTCAAATGGTCAAAAGGCCTTTTCTATGTCAATTGCTAGTAGTGCCATTTCTTCTTTGTTTCATAATAAATCCAATATATTTATAATTTTCCTAACATTACCTCTCAATTGTTTCTTAGGTATAAAGCCTGGTTGCTCTTCCTTTATCCATTCCTTTAAGAATTCTTTCACCCTGTCAGCTAGTATACTTGTAAAGATTTTATAGTCTATGGTCAATAATGATATAGGCCTGTAATTTCTCATGTTTGTAGGGTCCTGTCCTTCTTTGTGGAGTATTGTTATTATGGCATACCACCAAGAGTCTGATGTCTCCCGATAATCTAATATCATATTCATTATTTTCTTCAGGTAAAGGGCTATTTCATCTGCAAATACCTTATAGTATAGTCCAGTTGGGCCATCAAGTTTCCTAATTGCTCTTTTAATTTCTTGCTCAGAGATTTCTTTGTTTAATAATTAAACATGAATGAAACGCAACTACATCAAATTTACACTTTTTTATTTGGTTGAATATTCATTTTCTTTTGTCAGGTGCATTTAATCCGTTTATATTATTAACATAGCATTTCAACTCCATGGTTAAGCCTTGAGTTTTGTCGTCCTCATCCAAATCCTCAAATTCCATGGTATGTAGTCCTGTGGGGATACCCATTTTTTCTGGGGAAATGGTTCTTGCTTTTTTCTTTCTCAGTCACTATCTTGGTTCATGGGTTCAAATCTTTCTGTCTCTCTCATTATTTTCTTATAAAATTCTTTAGCTTTTTCCTCTGATGTTATCCAATGTTTCTCCTGTTTATAAGTTGCCCTTATCCCTTCATTTCTTTTCCAACTAAAGCAGATTTGTTGTTGTTGTTTTTTTCAGTTCTTCTGTTAGGAATAAGTAATTTCTTCTTTTTTGGAAGGTACTAGTTGGGTATTCCTTTAGGATTACAATCTTCTTGCCTTTGTAGAAGATGGAGTTCTTACTGCTGCACCTCAGGAATTCATCCCTTGTTTTCTCTTCATAAACGGTACTATTACATCCCTTGCTACTTTATTTTTCTTTGAAAAATTTGTAGTAATCCTATAGGATCTGTCGATGTTTTCCTCCATCTCATCATCCGTCACTTGTGTCAGGTCAGCCAAGAGTTGAATCACTATTTGTCTAAGATTTTCTTTCAGTTCTTCTTGGAGATTTCTGATTTTTACTTGGAATTCTAATTTTTTTAATTCAATTTTTTTGTCTCACTTCCAGCTTTGCATTCATCATCTCCAACTTCTCTAATTTGATCTGAAATGTATGTTGATTATTCCATTTTTTGTTTATCCTCTTTGAATTCTCTAATATTCTCCTGAATTTCATTCATTTTTCTTCATTTCTACAAATTTCCAATATTTATTGTACTATTATAAAGTGAAGTGAAGAAAGGAGACAATGAATTCATTTCAAAGGTGATGCTAGAAGACTACAGAAGACTGCTAAAAAGGCAAGGAAATCAGGAACTAAACTGAGGCAGTTGTATATATAGACATATAAAGAAAAGAGCAACTCAATAGAAAGGATGACAATGTCTGGAATATTGGAAGGAAAAGAAGGACATCACATTATTTCAAATCAAGGGAGCTACGGTCCTGAGTTTGCAAGACCTGAATAATGCACTGAATAACCAGAAATCTTGAAGGTCTTTCATTCATAGGCTTCCCAGAGGACCTTTTCATCAGTTGCCCCAAGACTGTGGATCGACCTGCTGGAAGAGCTCTGATAACTAAATGAGATCTTGGAATTTAAAAACCATCTAAAGACCTATCTCTTCCAGTAGGTCTACCCAGCCAGTTTTAACCATGAATTTTAGACTCATGTTCTGTGTTTTAATCTGTATATATAGAGATCTTTTATAGAAATACATGTAATATGTGTATTTATAGAATTTTTACAATATTTGTGTGTTTTAACTATGCAGTAACCTGCCTTGAGTCACGAGGAGAGGCGGATAAGAAATAAAATTATTATTATTTGATACACAACAAGATTAGTAAACAGCAAACAAGATCACTATGCTGGCTGTTGTATTGGATCACACGTCGGACTCTTCCCAAGTGTTGTTGTTGTTGTTGTTGTTATTCCAATAACACCAAGATGGCTTGATACAACAACAAATAGCTCAATGGCAAACTCTGTTTATGTCCGTTTGACTTCATTGCTTTCATAAAGAAAAGTATGTGTCAGGTGCTTCAAGTCACTTGTTGACTTATGGCAACCCTGTGAATTTCACAGAATTTTCTGAAGGAATACTTAGAGGTATTTTTCCTGTTTCTTTCTCTGAAATGCAGCCTGCCGCACTGGACAGACATTGGCTATCTCCTCTCCAAGTACTAACCAGGGCTTACACTGCTTAACTTCCAATATCAGACAAGATCTGGTGCTTTTAAAGTATACTTACTTAAAAATGACAGAATGTATTCTAAGGACATTAGGCCAATTAAACATATTCAAATACAATTCCTTCCTAGAGACAGTAACACCATGTTCATTATTTATTTATTTAGCTACCTTTATTCAAATCTTATGATTCTACTATCAGACAGGGATTTAATTCAATTGTGTCAAGAGTTTTTGAAAAATAAAAGTATTGCAGACCATTCTCTGCACATAGCCTATGGAAAAGCAACTGATGTATGGATTTTATCTTTAAGGAGCTTCTCCAAGTTCCTAATCCTAATCCCTCTTCACACAAGATGGGGAGTGGGAGGAAAACAGGGACTCTTGGCTGAGCCTTGCCTCAGTCTCAAACCTTGCATGCCCTACTCAATGAAGCACTGATCTCAGCCATACCTCAGGATGAAGAGCTGCAATGAGTAAGAAGTTTGATTCTGAACAGAACTTCTCTCTGTATTTGAATTGAGTATGAAGTGGTGAAAGAGGCCTTTGCCCATACTTCTGAAGTTCCATGATCCTTTCTCAGTATAAAATATACAGTGAGTGCTTATTGAGGCACAAAATATTCCATGGAAGGTTTCCCGGCAGTTTCAAGAAACAAACTGTACCTCAGATGATGCTGTCAATGAAAAAGTAAATAGCCCCTTGATTATAATACTGTTACAAACAATGCAGTTAGATAAAATCATGGGGCCAGGTTTGCTCTACAGTTGTTCCTCAGGAGGTCACTTTGAACTAGTACACTGATTTCTGTGATCAGAATTTTCCCTCCATTATTGTTTGGATTTTCCTACCAAAGGAAATGCTTCCACTTCTGAACAAACTATTCACAAGAATTGTTACAGGCTATTCACATGCATGCAAGCTTCATTCTGAAATTTAAACCTGAGTTCACAAGCAACTTTTGCTTTACAGATTTATTCACAAGACTTAGAACCATCACAGCACTGTATATAGACCTCCCATTTTATCATCACAAAGACTCTAAAGCTGATTTTGGGGGGGGGGGGGGGGGGGAGAATGAATCATCCTTTCAGCGGCATTGACCAAATCAAATAGTCTCTTGTCCAACTCTACCAACCTGGAATATATCAACACTGTGTAGTAAAAGCATTTTGATGCCACTTTAATTTTTATGAGTCCACCTAGGGAGTCCTAGTTTTGTAATGTAAAGTTGACCCTCCAGATCCATGAGCTCTGGATCCACAATTTCCGCCAACCATAGTTCATCATATCCTATAAATTGTGGCAATAATATAATACATAGAGATAAAACTCACAAACAAGAAGAGTATTTATTCTGTATTGTTAATACTGCTATGTCAATATTATGAATCATAGAAAAAAACACAGCAAATGGACAGCCTTTTCTGCAATTTCATCTTTATTGAGCCAATAACAGATCTTTAAAGCTTGCTAAGCATCCTTGCCAACACTATACCTTTTTCTTCCCAGCACTGACATTTGAAACACATTTCAGTGAAATGCACTTTAAAAATTATGAAGTATAAGGTAATGCATTAGTACTGTCGAGGATAACATTTCATTCTGATTATTTGTTTCCTTATTCAACAAGTTCAGTACTCAATTAGAAAAGATTACCAAAATACACATTTTAATAAACTGAAATATCTATCTTTTTTAAAAGAGGTCATAAAGATGAGATGGGACTCCTACTAAATTTCACAAAAGTTTGGTTGACTGACACAAGTTTAGCTCTATAAAAATATTATTATTATTATTATTATTATTATTATTATTATTATTATATCAACATATTACCCTCCTTCTGTCTATACACAGTGGGCCTACCAGAGGTTCTCTAAACATTCAGTCTGCCTGAGGAAGTATGTCTCTATGTGTGTGCGCTCGAGAACGAATGTGATAGGTAAGCCACAATACATGGCTCTTGGACTTTGCTGAATCCCAAGACTATCTGAGAGAACAGGAACAAGCACTATGAATGAAGACAGAACTTACAGAATTACTGTCATTTAATCCTCATAACAATTTGTTAGACAGAAAGAAAAATAAAAAGAAGCTACAAAGGAAACAACATCATCCAACACTGTTGGGATAATACTGCATGCCAAAAGTAAAAATCCACTACTCCGTTAAGGGCAACATACTGATCTTCAGTTGACAGTTCTGTCATGTGTGCTATACAATAATGAGTGATTCCCAGTCTTCCCAATAGGGTTGCGAAATGTGTAGTAAAAAAAATCCCTTTATCTGAAACCATCACTTTCATCAAATGTCAGAAGAAATATTTCACAGCATGAAAATGAGTATCATAATCTGTTTATGTGTGTGGGTAAACATACTAATGTTAAAAGGCAGAAGAGCAGAGTCTAATAAACACTGGCAACTCTGCACTCCCAGTCTTTTGGGCTGACAATTAGCATTATTGCTGTGATCTTTCTTGGCAGTGACAAGTCAGACAATAAGAAGACCAATACACGGCAAAAGCCAAGTAGGGTTTTATCTCCATGGACTGACTGGCTACAGAAAATATTGATGGTTGCCTGGCAAGCACTGTTTGTGAGCTATGGAACCCTAATAACAACACAAGGTTGTAGTATAGACATTAATCAAGCCAAAACAAATCATATGTCGCAATTACCTGTTGTATATGCTGGATAAGATGCAGTCACAGTGTTGTGTTTTACCCAGGTCTTCCTTACCCTATCAATAAGTAACATTACCATCAATTAACTGAGCTATGGGTGTGAGGCCAATTTCCTTTAATTGCCTTATGTTATACAATAAAGTTATGGGAATAATGCAAGCACAGATAATTCTGTTTCAGGTATTATGGACTTGCCTTTCCATTTCAAGTGCATTTTAAAACTTTAAGGTATTTGACAGGTTGGAGCCTGACTCAAGCATGCATCAGTAGGCTATGGAAATCAATGGAAAAGCTTAATCAAAATTTGATAAAGCCCAGTGATTCCAATGGGGGTACTCTAAGCATGACTACATCTGGATCCAACCTATAATCTCACATTTAGTTGAAGTTACAGTACTTTGTGAACTCAGTTTTGATGGAGTGTACTTCCTATAAAATAAATTAAAAATTTAAAAAATGAAAGCTGTTTGATACTTGAACTACAGTAGAGTTCCGGTTATCCGAGATAAAGAGGCGGACGCATTCTCGGATAACCAAACTGCTCGGATAAAAGAGAGGCCCTATTATCCCTCCCGGCAATCCGGTTTAGGGAAGCGCCCCGCGATCGCTGCTGCCTCGGCCTTCCCTGGGCCGAGGGCTTGCCGAGGGACGAGGCCCATCCCTCAGCGAGCCCTCTCCCGTTGGGAAGCACCCCATGAGTGCTGCTGCCTAGCAACGCTCGCGGGGTGCTTCTCAAGGGGTGAGGGGTCGCCAAGGAACATCCCTCAGCGAGCCCTTGCCCCTTGGGAAGCACCCTGCGAGAGTTGCTAGGCAGCAGTGATCATGGGGCACTTCCTCCACCCTCTCCCTCTCCTTCTCTCAAACTCGAGAGGAGGAGAGGGAGAGGGCGCCTCAAATGATAGGGAGTCTCGGTTAACCGGAACTCTACTGTATATATTTATACTGACCACATGGGTACTACTAATGAAATAAACAAACAAAAAGTAAGTCTCCTTCCCATATTAGGGTCCGCTAGAAGGAGTCAAATATATAAGAGACCTGCCTCAGCTCTTTTCCAATCTGCATCACTGTCTGATGTTCTATATCACTGACTACTAAAAACTCATAGTGTTGTGATGCCAGAACTTGATATAATCTAAGGCATTGAACATGTTTAGTGCTGAGTTTTTTAGCTCCCCACTTATATCAGCTGTTGGATACATCTCCTATTTCTGTCTCCACCCTCCAAACCCTGCTATAGCAGCAACATTCAGGGCATCTTTTGGATAGCTGGCAAAAGAGTAGGCAGGCAGGCAGGAGAAACAGAGGCTATGACACAGCTGCTCCTTAGTCTTCACTAAGGACATTCAAAGCCTGCCCCCTTTATTTCTTCAGCAATGGTAGAATGCCTGTTTCCCAAACAGCCCCTGCTCGTGGAAGGGGTGGTGGAAGGTCATCTACCCCTGTGAAGTAGTTAAACAAACCATGGCATTATAGAGGTTGCTTGGCTCAGAAAATACTATTTGTCTGTTGTTGTTGTTATTGTTGTTACTACTACTACTACTACTACTACTACTACTACTTTAATCTATATAAACAGAAATGAACATATATGGAGTCCTACATGGCTTAATAGATCTGGACCAAATTTGGTACAAATACCTTTCAATATACAAATTGAAATGCTGGTGGTAAAACAAAAAAATCCATCTATTTCTGTGCCAGGGTCCCAATCACGAAAGTTGGGTCAGACAGCATTCACCCCAAATTCTGTGAGAATAAGGCTTCTAGTGGACTCCTGGTGCTTCTGGAACATCTCTAATCTTATCTGTCCCCAAAATTCCCCTCAAATCTCACAATGGCTGCTAGCCTACACATTCCCGAAGTTTCCAAGAATTATTAAAAATTACAGATTGAGAAATGTAAAATGTTTTTAAAATAATAAACTGAGAGTACTTTTCTTCACCTCTCTGATTGACCCTTCCTTAAAATCATAAAGCTAGCAATGAGGATGTCTAATCAATATTATTAGCTAATTCATACCCAGGCAAGGTCAATTATATATGTTAGTAAGGAATATAAGAAACGCTTGCAGAAAATAACACTCAGCTCTAAGTACATACAAAGTTATCTTTCAATTCGATGTTTGAAGATTTTCTCATCAAGTATCTGGCACAAACCACCACTTATCTCACCACTTATTGACCAGATGAGTAAAGTAACAATATATAGATACATATTAGAAAGAACACTCTTTCCCTCTGTTTGTCTATAAAGACTGGCACATTTTCATGAACATATAAAGCAAGGCTTGAGGCAATTCTGTATTCTGCTTCAATTTACAATCTGCAAAGTGGAAAAATGATGGCTTATGCAAAGTTGCAAGACCAAATCATGCCTCTCTCCTTCCTCCCTACCTCATACACATACCACCTTTTTGTCTTATAGCAGAATAAGGGCAAAATGGCAAAGCAAGTGTGAGGTTACACAGGTAGAGACGACGCTCCAGTATTTCTATTGAGTTCCATGGGATAAAAAGAATGTAAGATTGCTGTAGGGAGCAAGGTATGGAAGTCAGGTTCCATGCATAATTTCTATAAAGCACCTATTCAAGAATGTGTACAATTAAAAAAATATTATTAGCAATACAAAAATGACACAGAAAAGAAACCAGGAGCCAGGAACAAAGAATCTGGATTATTATTTCAAATCAGCATAAAAACAATCCTGTCTTCCTTAGTGCTGTATATTTCACTCTTCTTGGTTGTTCCTTTCCTTCTACTTTCAGAATCCTCCCTCTGCCCTTTCAGTCCCAGGGCCTTCTGCTCCCTGCCCAAGACCAATCCTCCAGCTTCCTTCTGCCCCAAGCTTGCCCGTGTTTTTCCTGCCTTGTCCTGTTCTGAAAGCAGATCAGATCAGCAGGTAAATAACAGCTAGCAACCCTTCATTGTGCATGAATGTCACCCTGTGACAGCCAGAGGTCTTGCCACCATCACTGCAAGAATCACCTTGTCCATTTTATTTATTTTGTGTCAAAAGCATTGCATAATAAATATGCTTAAAGGTGATGAAATAAAGAAATCACAAGCAGCTAAATCGTTTTAGACCAAAAGCAGGCAACAGCGACCGCATTGTCCATAGCTTTAAACAACTCCTCGTCCATACATGAGGCAGGACATTGTGGGCAAGCATACATATGCAGAGTTGTTTGTACTGCTCCACAGTCACACAAGGTAGAGGATTCCTCCAGGTAGTGCCATCTTGCCAGGTTGTCTTTTGGCCTACCCACTCTGCTTCTGAGTCTGTTTAGGGACTTCCAAGTTGCCCATTCTTGGTTTGCCCCTGGAGGCGGACCCTCATGGGGGGCCATCCAGTTGGGATTGCCTGGTTTAGTTTCCCAGAGGGATACTCTTGCTGTTGCTGGAGGGACATTAAGAGGAGTGGTGGTTCTCATGAAGGTTTTCCTTGTCTATTATAATATATAATTGCCCAAAACGACGCCTACCAGATTCACTACTTGCTCATTAAACAGAAAACAAGGTAACATTTTATATGGAACACAACTAACCCAATTACAACCCTCATCTGAACTCTCAGAATTGTAACTTGGTACAGAAGGAGCAGACTCTTGCAACACGGAGGCTTTCCTGCTGAACCACATTGTCCCAGGCAGATGGCATCTGTAACGCTCAGCATGATTCATGATAATTACTTCCTTCTGATTTATGAAGGCCAAACCATCAAGTGGAAATTTCTGATAAGATTACAAGCAATTTGACAAAACATTGTCTCGAGTGGGTTCTTATTGCTATTTATAGCACTGATTTCAACAACATGAACGAGCTGGAGCAAAGGAGAAATGGCAGGCCACATTTCCCTCATAGCACCTCTCTTTTTGATTACAATGATTTCAATAAAGCCTACATAATGAGTGTTCTGTGTTTTGCTATCTTTTCTGAACATCCAGGGTTCAGAGACCTTATTTCTCTCTTAACAATGTTTAATAGACATTTTAAAATCTATTTTAATTGTACTTGTATTCCACCTTGTTTCTCTACGCCTGGGTGTTTTTATGATCACAGGATTTTCATATCCCATAATACACTGGAATTTTCTTGTGGATCGGAAGATACCCCACAATTCAAATTATGCAGTTTCTTATATATATATTCTAAAATTGAAATGAACCCATCCCTAGTAACAGGGTCTATTCAAAAATAAAAACAACTTCCTAAAATCAATTGTGATACAATGTAGCATATTTAAATTACGTTTAGGAAATAAAACCACCTCCACCCAAATATAATACATATACGAGGGTTGAATGAAAAGTAATGCCTCCACCTTCATAACTTCTCAACAGATGGCAGTACTGGTATCTAGCAGGTACTGGCTTGTTCAGTAGACTCTCCTCTACAGTTCCATTTGGCAGGAAGCCTTAGCATTGAATGGTTGTGTTGTTAAAATGTGAAGTATGGAACCCTGCGCAGTCAGTCAATGTGACTGAAGCAACATGCAGTCATTGAATTCTTGACAGCAGAATGTTTTTCCAACAGAATGAAGCACTGTACTAAAGGTAACACAAGTGATAAATCACATAAAATTTAGTTGGAACACTACAATGCTTACCTGGGAGTAAACTCTATTGGACTTAGTGGGAATTACTACAGTGTAGATGTGAGTGTGTGTTATTAATGCATTATACTAGCTTAGGTACCAGGCAGTGCTCAAATCAGGTAATTTGTAACACTATTAGAAAAAGTCAGTGTTTGTTTTCAGATTGTATGAATGATCCCATTAGAAAATGCATATGGATGGACTTCTGGTGAGCACTAATGGCGACAGGACGGACTTGCTGAGTGCTTTCTCAGCAAGCCACTGATCCTCGCAGTCGGGTAGAGCTTTCAGCTCCCCTCTTCCTGTTGATCGAGGTAGGAAGGGACGCAAGGCCCCAAGCGACCTCCAAAGGCCACAAATCTGTCTCCAGCAAGGAGAACAAGATAAAAGGGTCCAGGAAGCGTTGCGGGATCGTGGATCGCGAGGAGGAAAGCGGGTGAGAACCCGCACTTACTGTCGGCCCGGCTCATTTTAAACCAAAAAGAATGTGGAAGAAGCCGAAAGGCAAGGGGAAACGTGAGTTCCCAATGAATTAACTTCTATTTTGGAAAAATTATATTCTGGGCCATTTGAGTAAATGAATTTTGGATAATTCACAAATATAATGTGCTAAACTAAACTAAATTAATAGAAAAGGGACAGTAACAGGAGGGGAAGAAGTCCTAAAAGGAACTGAAAACTTAAATATTGAAGCAAGACCAGGGATCTGATTCAGAATTTGGAGCTGGGAAACAAGAAATAAGAATACGCCAAACAGTGGAAAGAAACCCAGCGGGACTGACCTTGAGTGACATATTGTTTTGTCTTCCTCTCCCTTCGTGTAAACAACTCTCCTTCCGCACCAAACCGCGAGACTCCGCAAGAGAAATTTAAGGAATTGCATCAGAGAAGAGCAGAAGGGCAGAAGATTACCCTCCCCCTGGGAACAAAAGGGCGGAAGCCAGACAGTGAAGGGGCACAGAAAAAAGTTGAGGACACTCCACCAGAAAGTTTGCAAAATGGAAGTGAGCAACGGAAGGACAGGGGAAACAAAATTGTTTCTAGGGCTTATTTTTCAAAACAGCGCCAAAAAAGCCAACTGTATAGCTCAGATACATTGATGACACCTTTACCATTTGGAGCCATGGAGAGGAAGAGCTCAGCAAGTTCCTGGACCACCTTAACAGCATCCACCCAAATATCCAATTCACCATGGAAAAGGAACGGGAAGGAAAACTGCCATTTCTAGATGTTCTGGTCATCCGCAAACCCAATCAACAATTGGGCCACACAGTTTACAGAAAACCTACACACACAGATAGATACCTTCATAAAAACTCCAACCATCACCCAAGTCAAAAAAGAAGCACAATCAAAGCCCTGACAGACCGTGCACAAAGAATCTGTGAACCTCACCTCCTCCAAGGTGAACTAAACCACCTAAACTGGGCTCTACAGGCCAATGGATACTCCACCACAGACATCAGAAGAGCTGCAAGGCCAAGAACAAGCTATGAGAGTCAAGACCAATATCCACCCAGAGGAAAGGTGTTCTTACCATACATCAAGGGAACCACTGACCACATAGGCAAATTGATGAAGAAGCACAATCTACAAACCATCTACAGACCCACAAAGAAAATCCAACAAATGCTACAGCCAGTGGACAAGAGGGATCCTCTCACCTCTGCAGGAGTCTACTGGATACCATGCAGCTGTGGACAAGTCTACATAGGGACCACCAAACGCAGCATTGCCCAAAGACAAGTCAAAGAACATGAAAGGCACTGCAGACTAACTCAACCAGGGAAATCAGCCATAGCAGAGCACCTGATGAACCAACCTGGACACAGTATATTATTTGAGAACACAGTAATGCTTGACCACTCCAACAACTATCATGTCAGACTACACAGAGAAGCCATTGAAATTCACAAACATGTGGACAACTTCAACAGAAAGGAGGAAACCATGAAAATGAACAAAATCTGGCTACCAGTATTAAAAAACTCAAAAATCAGAACAGTAAATAAGAAGCAACACTCTGAGATATGGGAACTAGGGGCAGTTAACAAAGAATTCCCCCAGGCAGAAAGTAGCTAGTAGATGTAGCCATTCAATGCAAATTAGGGTGATTAACTGCAACATTTACGCTGGCCTCCAACTGACAAGAGTTTTTCCCTCACCCTGGACTTCCCACAGATATATATAAACCTTCCTTGCTTAGTTTCTCCATACCTCACAACCTCTGAGGATGCCTGCCATAGATGTGGGCGAAACGTCAGGAGAGAATACTTCTAGAACATGGCCATACAGCCCGGAAAACATACAACAACCCTGTGATCCTGGCCATGAAAGCCTTCGACAACAGATCTAATACATCTTCCACAAATATGTTTTCAGTGACTGTTGAGATGATAACTGAAACTGTGAAATGTCCTTGAGATTAGTCAATGAGGTAAGCACCCTCTCTTCACCTAGAACGGCTTTATACTTCAGTGCACTGTTAAACAGGCTTGGACAATCTGGCAGCAACAGTGGTCCAGAGCAGGAAGCATTTGCTGTCATAAAAAAGTGGAGATTGGTATGCAGGGTTCAGAATATGTCCCACTGCCTGCAATTATTTCATCTCTCTTTAAAGCAAATGTATAGGGCTCTAATTCTCAACCTATAGGCCCTGAAGAAAGGAAACACACAACCTAATTTTTTTGGAAAATGTATAGGGTTTCAGTGTCATATTTATTTTATAACACACACAATCCATTTCCTACTGCAAGAAGACAATTCCAGAAATGTAGGAAAATTTTACAAGTCTCATGCACCCATAATACATACCCTGTTTCCCCTAAAATAAGACATCCCTAGAAAATAAGACCTAGTAGAAGTTTTGCTGAATTGCTAAATATAAGGCCTCCCCCGAAAGTAAGACCTAGCAAAGGTTTTGTTTGGGAGCATGCCCGCTGAACAGAACACCAGAGCATGCAGGATTGGTAAATGTATGTACCATAGAGTGTTGTACATGGAAATAATGGTAGTAACAAGAAATTCTTGATAGGATTCAGTTTGTCTGGTTATGCTGGTTTGTGATGACAACTACTGTACAGTATATAATAAATGTTCGGGGTTTTTTTGTTCAACAATATATGTGAATTCTTCTTCATGGAAAAATAAGACATCCCCTGAAAATAAGACCTAGTGCATCTTTGGGAGCAAAAATTAATATAAGACACTGTCTTATTTCCAGGGAAACATGGTAATATACTACACCACACTCCTGCTTGCAGTGTCCTAAGAGTAGCCTGATATTTTATTAGTCTTCACACACTGCTAGTACAAGATGGTTGACATTTACACTGAGTAACTTCTCACTAGTCAACAAAGCTCAGGAGACAATGTGCAGCCTTTTACTGAATTGCAATTTCAAGGTTATTTCTTTATTCAGTTATTCATTTATTTCTATCCCACCTTTCTCCGATATAGGGACAAGGCAGCTTTCTAACCATTGTTTGTGCAGAATAGGACGTCTGGAAGGTGGCATGATACCCACTCCAAGAGAAACAACAGAGGTGCTCCCAAGTTTACTAACTACCGTAAGAGTACTCAAATGCCCAAGTTTGAAAGGCAAAGACACACCAGAGCTGAGTGAACAAACCATAAGCCACGAACAATAAATTAACCAAAATCTTGTGGGACAGCAGACAGTGTTTGCAGGGCTCTTGACCTCTGAATTTTACTTTCTAGGTTACAATAGATGTCATTCAAAAGAGGTTATCTGATTTAAAAAGAGAAGTTGTCAGTTCCTCAGTACAACAGGAAGGCCACATTAATATAGATTTTGGATACGCATATGCATGACTTCCTGTGTCCACTTACTATGTTTCATATACCTCCACCATGTTCCTCTCTTACAAAGAAAAACAGTGTTTATTCATTCTCTGTGTTTAAATATTTGTGAGTCAATTGAATATACAGATTCTTCTTTTTTAAACCAGGTATTTCTGAAAGAAACTACTGAGGAGAACTGAAATCTAGCTAAAGTTTCAAACGTCTTAATTCCAAAAAAAAAAAAAAGGTTCTTTGTACTCTTATAACCAAAAACAAAAAAACAAGGAAAAGAGATATTCAGTCTGCTAAGGAGTTGGCTTACAGAAATATCTCATAGTCTGGGTGACTGAAACAATGGCCCATCAGAGAAGACAAGTTCAACAAGTGAGAGGAGAGGAAGTGAATAATCTGGCCCCCGGGAGCCAGGCATGACTTCCTAGCTGTGCCCTGCTTTCCACACATGGCTTTTTTCTCCTGCGGCAACTATCATAAAAACCTACCTAACAAAAGCAAATTGACAGGTCTAAGCTATCAAATCTTACCTGCCACCCACACTGGTTTTTTTTTTTTTAAAAAAAACAGAAAACATTTCAACTATCTTTTGCCAGCAATAAGCACAACCAAGTTAGAGTCTACATAGCTATAAAATGCCACCGTGACAGTCTAACTCCATGGTTCCCAGTTTAAGGCGCATGTTCCACAGGGGGGCAATGTGATTTTAAGGGGGGCAATTTGAGAATAGTTTATTAACAGTGATTTGACATACACATTTTTAAAATTAAAATCAGAATGTACAGAGCAATCAGCTGGTGACAATGGAGAAGAGCCTGCTAATAGAGAGGAGTGGTGAGAGCAGAGTTAACTAAAGTGCATGAGCACAGAAAAGGGAGACAACTTCCATTCCAAATACTCCCACTTCTCTCAGTGTTCTTTTAACATTACATGCTATTTAAATACATTTAAAAAATTGTTCTGCATATGAATGTAGCAAGTAATCTGTAAAAAAAATGCAAAGCACAATTATTATTTTCATAGGTAAGACAATATTTTTGTATTTAAAAAATAAAAAAGATTATCATGTACAAGAAAATTAAAGTCAGGTGACAGGATATTCTCGCATATTCTCACCAATTATGCACAATGAAGTTGGACACTTAAGTTACTCAGAATTCAACGTAGGCTACTCAAATCAATTGTACCTTGTGAATATTATTACTGCCCACGTGACAGTTGGTCTATTTCATTAATTAACTTTATCAAAGGCGAATGTTTTCATTAGCAAAAAATAGTATTATTAACATAAAAGAACTTTTTCTTGAATACAAGAAAACAGTGTTCCCTTGCTACTTCGCAGTTCACTTTTCGCTCCCTCGCTGTTTAGCGGGTTTTCAATAAATATTAATGTAACCATTTATCACAGTGTTTTCACTGTTTCATGGGTTTTTGCGGTGTGCAAAGGGTTTTGGAAGGGAGGGAAGGGTTGGAAATAAAAAAGGGTTATTTAGCTTCCATTCTTCTTCTCTGCCGGTGTACTGTATATTGTAACTGCTAAAATAAAGTAGACTGCATTGTAGTAAGTGGTCTGCTCTCCTCCACACATAGAATAAATATAGTGTCCCTACTTTGTGGATTTTCACTTATTGCGGGTGGTCCTGGACCGTAACCCCCGCAATAAGTGAGGGAACACTATACTACTAGTACTGTCATTATGTTTATTTATCCCGCTTTTTCTTTCCATAAGGAGACTCAAAGTGGCTAACATTAAAAGCATTACAATACAATTTAAAATATATAAATATTAAAATAGTATTAAACATTATTTGTTTTAAAAACAATGCATACATTCTACATCATCTTATCTAAGGGCTTTACATTCTCTGTCTGATGATTACGGTATATTATCTCAATTTTCTATTAAATTTAAAAGTACACCTATTAAATTTAAAAGTACAATCCATACATCTTTTCCCACTTAATAACACTCGTATAGTCCAAAAAAACAGCAATGAAAGTTTGACCTCATCTTTGCTGGAGTAACACAACAAATGGCCCCTAGTTTTTCTTAAAGTTTACCGAAGATCTCTCCTTAATTATCATAGTAAGTTTATCCATTTCCACAAGTTCACTTCTTTTCATAAGCAAATCATCTTGGGTCAGAATCATTTAGCCTTTACATCTTTGAACTTAAATAATTCTTGCTGCAGTTATTATATACAGCAATAACCTTCCACATTTTCTATCAAATTGATCATCTAACATCCCAAGCAGATAACAGTTGAAGTTTCATTTCAATTTTAACTTTAACAATTTCTTCTAAAATCATATGTATTTGCGCCCAGTATTTCTGGGTCCTTTTACATATGATAAAAGGTGCCCCCTTTTTCCCACATTTCCAACAAACATTAGAACTATTTTATATATCTCAGCAATCCTTGCTGATGTCAGATACCATCTGTACATCATCTTATAGAAATTTTCTTTGAAGTAATTTCAAACTCTTCATCCAGACCCTTTCCCATTGTTCCATTTGTATCTATTTACATAATGATGTGTCCACAAATTTTTCCTGATATCTTGCTGGCTACTTAAAATACTTTCATTATTTTTTAGGAAAAATAGCTTTTTGAATAGATAATGAGCATAGAGAGAACGTGCATTGATACATCATTAACATTAACAAATGACGTTGACCGTCATATCAGAAAACAAACTTAACTGCCCCTCACAGAAGTTGGAAGGAATGTGTTTGCTGAGAGACTCACAAACCTCATCACACAAACTTTAAACTAAATTGGGGGGGGGGGGGGGAGAGAAGAGTGACAACATCTTTGGGAATAGTAGATTATCAAGGCACAAAGGGAACTGCCCAAAGGCTAAAGAGAGGCTTAGAAAAACAGAATAAGTATCAAGCAGGGAGAGAACAATAATTTCTATGAAACAGCTACGGGAAATAACACTTGGGCTTAGATGTTTCTACACTAATGCCCAGAGCATGGGAAATAAACAAGATAAACTGGAACTTTTAGCACAACAAAACAGTTATGATGTAATAGGCATCACTGATACCTGGTGGGACATGGCAAGGATGTTCATATCTGTGAAGAGATGCAGGATTTCAATCCTGGAAACCAGGTTGAGAGCATCTGGATAAGAATTCCTTTCTTAAAAAGTGAGACACTGAAGGCAAAATTGCAAACAGTGCCAGCAAGAAGAAAACATTAAAAAGTGTAAAGAAACCAGAATGGATGTCCACAGAACCTTCAGCTGAGCTAAGATTTAAAGGAGACATGAAATGGAAAAGGGAGGAATCCCACCAAAGAGGGCTTCAAATGAATAGCTAACACATGTAGGGAAAAGGTCCAAAAGGCTAAAGCAAAAAATGAGCTCAAGCTTGCCAGAGAGATCAAAAACAATAAAAAGGAGTTCTTTGGTTATGTCAATAGAAAAAGGAAGAACAAGGAAATAGTAGGGCCTCTGCATGGAGAGGATGGTGAAATCCTGACAGGGGATAGGGAAAAGACAGAATTACCCAACACTTTCTTTGCGTCAGTCTTCTCCTTAAAGGAAATTCAGCCTCAGTAAAATGGGGCGAGGACAAAGCAATAGGAGATGCAACCCAAAATAGGCAAAAATTAGTCAAGGAATACCTGGCTATTCTAAATTAATTCAAGTATCCAAGGCCAGATGAACCACATCGAAGAATATTGAATGAACTAACAGAAGTAATTTCAGAACCAGTGGCCATAATCTTTGAGAATTCTTGGAGAACGCAAATCTCAGCAGACTGGAGGAGGGCAAACGTTGTCCCAATCTTCAAGAAGGGAGCAAAAAGAGGGCCCAAACAATTACCGTCCAGTCAGCACCAGGAAATATTCTGGAGCTGATCATTAAGGAGGAGGTCTGCCATCACTTGGAAAAGAATGCTGTGGTCAACATGGATTTCTCAAAACAAGTCATGCCAGATTAATCTTATCTCTTTTTTTCAATAAAGTTACGAGCTTGGTAGATGCAGGAAATGCTGTGGCTGTAGCATATCTTGATTTCAATGAGGTGTTTGACAAGGTCTCCCACAAGTTTCTTGGAAATAAACTAGCAAAATGTAGGTTAGACGATACAGTAGAGTCTCGCTTAACCATCATAAACAGGCAGACAGAATGTTGGATAAACAAAATTACGGATAATAAGAAGGGATATTAAATGCGTGCGCCTTTTTTTTTTTAGGGGACTCCTTCCCAAACCCACTTTGTCCTTCCTCTTCTCCCTTTTTCCCTTCCTTCCTGGCCCGCCTGACTAACTCAACGCCAGTGGGGGCTTCGTGCCAATCCCGAAGGGCACACTCCCTTCTTTCCTCCTCTCCCTTCCTTCCCAGCCTTCCCAGCCTGGGTTTTCCTTGCAATGCAGATGGGGAGCTTCGCCAAGGAGGGAAGCTTATCTCTCACCCTTTCTTTGGGTGGCAGCAACAGCAGCGGAGATGGATGCCAAAGAGGACCCCACCCCCACCCCCCAGGCCAGGAGCTCCTTTGCTTCGATCCTTGGGTAGCCCTCAAGGTTTGCAAGCTTTTGTGAGGGGAATAACAACTGGAAAGGGTGGCAAGAAGAAAAGGAGGGCCCTCCCTCCCATGAGCACCTGCTTCATTCCCTTTCCCCTGCACTGCATTGTGGTCCTCATGGGCTTGGCTAAGGGCTGTGCGCTCAGCCGACGCAAAGAGAAGGGGATAGAAGCGACATTTAAGCACGCATTAATTGAGTTTCTTGGGGTTACCTGGTTCACCCACAACTTTATGCATTTAGTACAATTACAAATATGACTTTTTCAAATACAGTAAGGACTTTCATGTCCTTCCCTCAGATAAGATGGACTGTCGGATAAGCGGAGGCCAGATAACCAGAACTCTGGTTAGGTAAAGGTTTTCCCTTGACATTAAGTCCAGTCGTGACCGACTCTGGGGGTTGGTGCTCATCTCCATTTCTAAGCCGAAGAGCCGGTATTATCCATAGACACCTCCAAGGTCATGTGGCCAGCATGACTGCATGGAGCGCCGTTACCTTCCCGCTAGAGCGGTACCTATTGATCTACTCACATTTGCATGTTTTCGAACTGCTAGGTTGGCAGGAGCTGGGGCTAACAGCAGGCGCTCATTCCGCTCGCGGGATTTGAACCTGGGACCTTTCGGTCTGCAAGTTCAGCAGCTCAGCGCTTTAACACACTGTGCCACCACCAGGGCACAGAACTCTACTGTACTTCTATTACGTGGATTTGTAATTGGTTAAGTGACTGAACAAAAGGGTGCTCACTTGTTCCTCTTCATCCTGCAAAGAAGTGACTAATGGGGTGCCGCAGGGTTCGCCCTGGGCCCAGGGTAGAACTAACATTGCAAAAATAGGCATAAGCCAGGGGTGAGTGTGGCTAATAGCAAGGAACCTAGGCCAGGATTACACGACTTCACTCTATTGTATAGCTATCAGGTAGAACTAAAAAGTGAACACCATAACAAAATCAAAGGAGCATGTAAAGTGCAGAACAGAAGTCATGTAGTGGCCACGGTGATGGATTGCAGAATAATTGTTTCCAAAAGCTAATTTAGACCCCAAGTTTCCATTTAATGGCTAAAGTGGCATCTAGGGCTTCAGATAAGTCATTTCCAAAAACCTGTTGAGACCACCAAGTTTTCAAGTCCCTACAAAAAAGATGTTATTGATGGAGCTAATCTTATCTCTTTGGGTAGGGCGTTTCAAAGGCAGGGGGCCACCACCGAAAAGGCCTTCTCTCTCTTGTCCCCACCAGCCGTACTTGAAATGGCGGTGGGGTCAAGAGGAGCACCTCATCGGAGGATCTAAGGATCTGCACTGGGGCACAGAGGGAGATGTGATCACAAAGATAGGTGGGGCCCAGACCGTTTAGGGATAGCTAATACTCTAGAAGACAGAATTAGAATTTAAAACAATCTTAACACATTAGAAAGTTAGGCCAAAACGAACAAATTGAATTTCAACAAGGAGAAACGTAAGATGCTACACTTAGGCAGAAAAAATGAAATGGAAAGGTACAGAATGGGTGACGACTAGCTCGACAACAAAGTTACATGTGAAAATCTTTAAATATTAATGGACAAGCTGAACATGAACTAACACTATGATGCAGCAACTAAAAAGCCAATAGGATTTTGGGCTGCATTAAAGGGAGTATAGATCAAGGGAAATAATGGAGCCTCTCTATTCCATTCCAGGAATCCTGTGTCCAATTTTGGGCACCGCAATTCAAGAGCGATAGTGTCCAGAGGAGAGCTACTAAAATGATCAAAGGTCTGGAGACCATGCTCTATAAAGAACGGCTTAAAAGCCGAGTCTTTTTTTTTGCCTACAGAAGAGATGGTTGAGAGAAGACATAATTGCCATGTTTAAATATTTGAAAGGATGTCACAAGGAAGAGGGAGCAGATTTATTTTCTGCTGCCCTGGAGACTAGGACTCAGAGCAATTGGGTTCAAATTACAGGAAAGGGGATTCCACCTGAATATTAGGAAGGACTTCCTGACCATAAAAGCTGTTCAACAGTGGAATGCTCTGCCTCAGAGTGTGGTGGAGGCTCCTTCTTTGGAGATTTTTAAACAGAGGCTGGATGGTCAGGGATATTTTTATTGTACTTTTCCTGCATGGCTGGAAATTGGACTAAATGGTCCATGCGGTCTCTTCCAACTCTATGAATTTGTGAAGTTTTGGACCTTGCTTCACTGCATGTGTCTCTTTATGACAAAGACTATCCCATCAAATTGCTAACAAAAATGCCTCCTCCATGTGAATAGGAGTTCACTTTTTGAATAACAAAAATTATATGTTGTGGTGGTGGTAGAGGGATCAGGAGTTTAGAGATGCTTAGATGGGGCATGGCCAGAAAAAGCTGGAAACCACTGGTCTAACTAGTTTTAAAAAAAAACTTGTGTGTGTGTGTGCCTTCAAGTCATCTGTCAGCTTACAACAACCTTATGAATTTAATATGGTTTCTAAGTAGTTCCTTCCTTTGAAATTTTGCCAGTCCCTTCCTCTGAAATGTCATTCACAGCATCTATCCCATTCTATTACTAACCAGAGTGGGCTCTGCTTGGCTTTTAAGATCAGATAAGATCTGATGTTTTTAGGATATTTTGGTTCCAAAGAAAGCTTATTACTATTATAATGCTGACAACATCATTATGCCAGACTTCATGATAAAGACAGAAGAACTTCACCTACAAAAAAGTTTTTAAAACTTACAACTTTTTTCTTGGAAATGGGGGATATAAACTCTGATAGAAAAAGTGTACTTTCCAAGATAACAAATACAGATTTATATCAAACATTATAAACACCAAGCAGTGTCTCCGTCTTGAAGTCTTTGCTTTTCCCCTAAAATCATGGACAACATTCACAACCCAGAGGGGTGTGCATTCCACACACTGAGAGCAATACAGGAGACCAGTCTTATCCCACAAACAAGCTCAACATATAAAGCTCTATAAACAACAACATCCTCAGTCGATTTTCTCCCTGCAGGTCTTAGCAACCAGAAAAGTTATGATGGAGAAAAGCACCCCCTTAGCTTAGACAGCCAATCCATAAATTGTTAAAGGCTTTAAAGACTCAAAACAACACCTCTGATTGAGACTGGAGGGTAAACAGCACAGATCTTTCAATAACAAGGTAATATAGTCTGAATACTATGCATCGTTTTAGCAGCTTAGGTGCTACTTTAAAGCCCACTGTGGAACACATGGTAATAAGCCTGAACATGATGTAACCAAAACATGGTTAACTATTACCAATTCAGGGTAAGTCATAACTGGCACACCACTAATCAAATTGTACAAACATTTTCCTTGCCATCTTTATGAAAGTATGCATAGTATATCAACAGTTTATTAATAATATCATAATGGAAAAGGAACCTCTCTCTTCTAACATCAGGATTCAGGGATGTTCAAACGAATTTGTCTGTCAGAAGGTTCAGCTGCAGTGAAATTATTTGCTTCTAAAAAATGAAAAATTTGGAACTCCAAATTTGATATGATTTTGAAATCAGCTTCATAACATTATCCTAGACTTTGAGGGCTAAAGCTTGAGTGCAGTCAAGTACAAGCCTCCTGATATGGGGAAAACATTCCAAATATCTAGGGCCTGTCCTATTTATGCACTTCCGACACTTGTCATTGCTGGAAACATAGCATTGGAGGAACTGGACTTTCTTGTTTCCAACTGTGCCCGAAAGCCCTCCATCAAAATCTTCTCAACAATACTTCTCAGTTTTTATGGATGCTCTGCCTTTCTTCTTGTCCCTGACCGCAAACCATACCTTTTCAGTCCCTGTTTTCTCCTGATCCAAAACTAGAACAGGAAAAAGAGAACGGGACACTCACTCAAAGCACCAATGCAGTAACCATACAATTCCTGGCCTTCTTCCCCAGCTCAGAGAGGAACTACAACTACAAGATAATCTTTGCCCTCATTCCCAAAGCTCCAACACAGCTGGATGGGGGAACTGGGATTATATGTACAGCCAGTTGTAACTACATCAGCAAAGGGCAGCAGTTGTGTATTTCCAATGCAAGGAAAAATGTGGGACTCTGTTCAAACTCTTAGGCTACAGCTATGTGTGTATTTACCTTGGAGCAAGTTCAGCTAAGTAGGAATGATTCACAGGTTCATAATGCTAACAGCCCAATGCTACCTCTGATCTGCTAGTTCTTTTCCTTTTTCCCACTCTACTTTTGGAAAGGCATGACTTTTAGATCATAACCTTTTGGAAAATGGAAATCCTCACAACCTTTTCGAAAATGGCATTCACCACCATTTTGGGAAAATCAGGAATCTCCCTGAGAAGAGTTAAAAACTTGCTTTAGTCAACCTTCTCCTTAGTGGTAAATATCCACGAGAATTCATGCAAGGCAATTAGGTTTCTCAGCTGTTAAACTGATATACCGAGATATCTCTTTGAACTGTTAGGGATAAAGATATGCCAATGCACAACAGAGTTTCAGAAGTGTTCTTTCGGTTGTCCAAAAACATCTACTCTCTCTTAAAAATCTTGGTTTAAATCATGCTCTCAAAAGACAAAATAAGATAGATGTCTTTAAAAGTAAAATAGTTGATTTACTCACAAACTTCATGTATTCAGCATACACGTACTTTGCATATCAATCCAGTTACAAATAGATTTGAAGTAGTTTTTCTGTGTAGGTAACACAGGGCATCTTTGTTATAATCAACAGTCCAAAATCCAAAGCATCTCTTTGGTCTGAGAGTCTAATAGAAGCTCTGTTCTCAAGCATTCAGTTTCTACAGTCTTCTAAAAGCATACTGTTTTTACATTGAAAATCTAATGGGTTCTGCTACTACTGGCATCTAAAGCATACTGCTTCTAAAATACGAGTGTGAGTGCTGAATAATTCCAGATCTGATCACATGGTCTGCAGCCCCGCCCACAACATAGAGTTAAGGAAAACTGCATACCAATACACACATATACAATACAGTAAGCAATCTGAATTATATACATAACAAATAATTTGTGAAGGCTTGCCCTTTCCAACATCAACAGCACTTATCTCGTATATATAATCATAACTTCCACACTCAGGTTGCAATACTGCAATAAATGATAAAGAGTAGGACAAAGAAAGATAGCTAAATAACAATGAATGCACACATGTATTTTAAGACAGGCTTCAGAATCATCTATATGATATTATCCAAGACTCTGAAGGTCAATGCTTGAGTGCAGTCAGGTACAGGCCATTTCTTTTCTAAGAATACAGTCTGCCCTCCACATTAGTGGGTTCAACTTTTGGAGATTTTCAAATTTGATTAATATGGTCTCTGAAGAATCTCTAGAACAGGCATGGGGCAAACTTGGGCCCTCCAGGTGTTTTGAACTTCCACAATCCCTAACAGCCTGGCTGTTAGGAATTGTGGGAGTTGAAGTCCAAAACAACTGGAGGCCCAAGTTTGCCCATGCCTGCTTTAGATCAGTGGTTCCCAAACTATTTGGCCTACCGCCCCTTTCCAGAAAAAATATTACTCAGCGCCCCCTGGAAAGGGGGACATGGCTTAAAGGGGTGGGCACGGCTCCTGCTCAAGAGGGCGGGGCTGAGCCTCTCCCCTAGTCCAAGATGCAGGGCTGGGAGGGGGAGGGGGGCGAGGCCACAAATGGGCAGCCAGGACTGGGATGGGTGAAGTTATGAGCTCTGAGGCAGGGCTGAACATCTATCCCTGTCCTGCGGCGCATGCTAGGACACAGGGGGCGGGGCCTCTTCCCAAATGCCTGATGGGGCTGAACCTCTATACCCCGCCCCTGTGTTCTAACAAGCACCTCAGGGGAGGTATACGAAGGCTCAGCCCTGTCGCGTGCTCTTGGGAAGAGGCCCCGCCCTTTAGTCCTAAAAGGCCTCTTAGGAGAGGTATAGAGGCTCAGCCCTGTCTCAGGCTCTTGGAAGGAGGCCCCGCCCCTTCCCTAGTTCCGCCCTCTGTGTCCCAACAAGCACCTCAGGAGAGATATAGATTCTCAGCCCTGTCTCAGGCTATTGGGAAGAAGCCATGCCCCTCCCCTGGCCCTGCCCCTATGTCCTAATAGGTGCCATCACCGCCCCCTGGATCCCTGCAGCACCCACCGGGGGGCGATAGCACCCACTTTGGGAATCACTGCTCTAGATCCTCCAGTGCAATTTCAGCCAGATGTTGACTATAGAGTTGAGCTGGAAGAGCTAAATTCCTAGGGAGAACACCTCCCTATGAATCTCTAGGTCCACCAGCAGAACTCTATGGTCAACCTCTGGTCAACTTAAAAGATTCTCTCAAGTAAAAGAAAGTATTAATGGTGTTTCCACTTTTTCACGTGTCCTGCACCCATAACCCCTGTGAAACTAGAAGGCCTCCCATATTACAAAAGTAGACAAGTCAGGGAAAGATTGAAAAAAAATACATTTTCAATAGATATTTAAAAGCCAACAGCTTCTATTCCTTTAATTATATAGTGAGAGGGAAATGCTGTGCCCCCACTGAAAACTCCTATATTTCCTTTCAATAGGCTTCTGACTTTTGGCTCTCTTATGGGGGGGGGGGGGGGTAAACCATGGCTCAAAAGACAGGCCAAGGTCTGGTGGGAGCAGGGTCACATAATTCAAATACTGGGGAAAGAAAATAGGAAATGAAATGAAACTGTGGAGAATTGATTGCTCAATAGCAAAACCACAGTAATGAATTTATGAAGTGATGTATAATAAAATATTTGCTTTGGACACCCTTACCTTTCTGTTTTGTTACCAATCAGGAAGTATCCCAAAAAGGTCTCAAACAGTAAACACGGAAACCTCTTTTTTTTTTACACACACATAATTACTCTTAACTTTTACCACCATTAAACTGCATTGTATTGCAGATCACTGTTCTCTAACTTGTTCTTTTGGGACCGCCACATTATACTTGCATATTGCACTGTGAACAACACTGCCATGAAAAAAGTTGTGAGGTTGAGGGAAGTCCAACAACAGGGCTCTCTTTAAGTAATGAAGCCATTTGAGACCCCATTTTGCAAGGGATGGAACTAGTCTCAAGGTGTGCTGCCAACTCATTTTCAGATCAAGGGTTTGAAATTCTGCAGTTAAGCAACTCCAGTTCTCAGAACCAAGCAAAACTGGAAATTGTCTATTAACTGCTCAACATTAAATCACATGTTTCTTTTTCAAAGTACTTTTCCGGGACAGGACTTTACTTGGCAGGCTTCAATGTTTGCATCACTGATGCAATGGTACTGGCTTCCTAATAAATAGTCAATCCATAAAACATCTCTCCTCTGCTCCTTTAATGGAAGCTAGCAATAGCAGCCGTAATAAATCTCTCATTCTTAGTTGAATGCATGTTGCCACATTAAATTTATTTAAACACTGAAATATCTACATGTCAAATATCTACCTGTCATAAAAGTGACATTTAGATATTTGTCACTTAAAATATTACAGCTGGCTATTCACCTCACATTTCAATGGCCTATGGTCTGCATTCCTGGGGCAGGAAGAGATAACACTAGCAGAAAAGGGGAGAATCTTGCACAAAAATCTTCCATCTGCTTGAGACACTAGTCTGCCCCTTATGAGTCTTTTCCTTAAAAACCAAAGTGCACTACTTACAAGGTATCTGGGGAAACAGGGATAACACAGAGCATGAGTGAAAATGAGATGATTTCACATGTTACTTTCAACCATACAAGAAGTTATATCTATGTAGCAAATCACCACACTTATTTGTAACAATGTAGTTTTACGAGTATCAGATTAGAGTGTGGGAGACAGGTTCTGGTTCTTACTACGGAATGAAATTCATGCAGGGCATTCAATAGGTGCCATACAATCCACTGATCATTCTTTCCTAGCCAGCCCTTCCCTTACATGGTTGTTGTGACAATGAAATAAAAGAGAAAAAACTATGCATAAACAAAACAAAGATTATATACCACCTATCATGCCCTGGACAAAAACTTGTTCAGAAAAGAAGTAAAAGACATCCCCAGCTGTAGCCCGTTCTGATTATATGGGCAGGCTGATTAAATCATAATATATGTATTTTATAGAAATAAAGTTTAATATGTATCGTTTATAAAAAAAATACATTTCAATGTGCACATTCGTAGAATTTTTGTAATGTTTATGTGTTTTAACTATGGTGTAACCTGCCTCAAGCCGAAAGGAGAAGTGGGCAAGAAATACAATTATTATTATTATTATTATTATTATTGTTATTTCTATTATACCATTTGAAATACCTACATTCATAAAGCAACGGAAATGAAATGATGTAACATAAAATGAAATCTGAATTTACAAAAAAATACAATTCTTACAATTTATACTTAGAACCTCTTATTTATATCATGATAATCTTGTTCATACCTAATAGTATACCATATATTGCAGGCATGGGCAAACTTTGGCCCTCCAGGTGTTTTGGACTTCAGCTCTCACTATTCCTAACAGTCTAACGGCTGTTACGAATTGTGGGAGTTAAAAGTCCAAAACACTGGAGGGCCGAAGCTTGCCCATGTCTGATATATTGGTTTTCAGTAGTCAGTGCAAGAAATTTCAAGCTTGTGTGCTTTTTCAACCACTCCACTCTGGTTGGTGCAGAGTGCTGCAGAATATTGGATTTTCACATTATAAATATCAAACGAACTCTCTTTCTGACTCTACCAACCCATAGCATGGGCATTCAGGCTTATATGAGGGGCTTTTATTAAAGATTTCCCCATACCCACTTCTATTTCTCACAGAACACTGAAGCTACATGTGTAATGATATAAGGCTCTATAGGTTATATGCCAATTTACAACTCAGAACTGGTAATGGTCTTGATTTTACAGGTCCTGAAGTTGTGTGAGGTTTGATAATGGATCCAGTGGAATACAGAACAGTCATCAAGTTCCTTACTTGAAAGGCCACACACCAACATTTCCAAGTTTTTTTGAGTTTCCCTGTTCTTAGGATTTAATTTCAATCGGGTTTCTTCTTTATTTATCTCTTCTAATATTTGATTTATTTTCTTTGACCTTTCTTTCTTTTTAATCGCTTTTTGTTGGATGAAGTGCCCTCTTGCTTTACTTGCTTCCCATAATGTAAATAGGTTTGTTTCTGGGGTATCATTTATTTCAAAGTATTCCTTCAAAATCTCTATTCTTTTCTATGACTTCTTCCTTTTTTAGTAAATTTTCATCTGGTCTCTAATTCCATACCTTCTTTTTGTAGCCAATTTTTACTTCTAATTGGGCAGTGATCCGAGTCCATTCTTGGTAGGATTTTTACCTTCTCTACTTTTGTCACTAAGGAGTTTGAGATCCAGACCATGTCTATTCTTGACCAGCTTTTGTGCCAGGCCAAGAAAAGGGTATAATCTTTAACTCCTTCATTTTTTGTTCTCCAACTATACTGTAAATTCAAATCATTCAACATTTTTATCATTGATTTTGGGAGTTTTCCCATATTGCTTGCCTTGTTTTTCCCCGTTTTGTTTATTTCTTTAAATCTGTCCAGTTCACTATTTATCACTCCATTAATGTCACCTACTAAGTGGTCAAATTCTTGATCATTAATTTTGATATTCAATTTCTCTACAAAGGTTGATTTGGCCCCATTTGGTGCATATATATTACATATTAATAATTTTTTTCCTTGTATTGTTATTATAACTCCGAAAAATCTCCCCTCTTCATCCCTGAAGGCTAATTTGGTTGGGATCTTTTCATCTACATATGTTACACCACCTTCTTTCTTCTCTAATGCTGAAGCATAAAGTAATTTACCTACCGGTAGTCTTTTATTTTCTAAGTGTGTGGAGTGTTTCTTTGTCATATGTGTCTCTTGAAGAGCAATCACCTGGAACTTCTTTTTCTTTAATTGGTTAAATACTTTATTTCGTTTACTTGGTAAATTCAATCCGTTAATATTGTTCAAATATATTCTTATTTCATCCATCATGTAGTTTTTTCTTCCTGATCTTCTTCTTCTTTTCCTTCTTCATCCTCTTCCTCCTCCACCTCTTCCTCTTCTACATTTTCTAAATTCATTACTTCCATGCTTCCTCTTATGTTCATCCTGTACTCTCCTATGTCGATGTCTTCTTTTTCTGGAGATTCTGTATGCTGGCTTTTTGGTTTCTTACTTCCTTTATGTCTTTCTTTGTCTTCTCCTTCTTCCCTCTTTCCGTCTTTATTGTTCTATAAAATTCCCTTGCTCTTTCCTCCGAGGTGATCCAATATCTTTGTCCCTCATAAGTTGTCATCAATCCTTCATCTCTTTCCCATCTAAATCTCACTTTTTGTTTTTTTCAGTTCATCTGTGAGGAAGGTGTATTTTTTCCTTCTGCTTACTACTGAACTTGGGCATTCCTTTAATATCACCACTCTTACTCCTTTATTTAAAAAATTGCTGTTTATTTTCAAGATCTTATCCCTTGTAATTTTCTTCGTAAAATGAACAATGACGTCTCTTTGTTCCTTTCTGAGAAATTGGTATTTATGTCCTGTCTGTTTGTTCTTGGATTTTATGCTCCGAGCAATCTAGCAGATTAATAAATATTTCTATTACTTTTTCTCTTATCTTCTCCCCCGGTTCTTCCTGAATATTCCTCATTCTTAATTGAAATTCCATTTCTCTTGCCTCCATGGCTTGTTTAGCACTCATTCTCTCAGCCTTCACATCCAAATCTTTAACTTTGTTTTGAGTCTTCTCTTGAGCTTTCTTCAATTCTTTCTTTTCAAATTTTAGTTCTTTCATTTCCTGTTGAATTCCTATAATTTCTCTTTGTCAAACCTAAATCCTCTTTGATCTCCTTTCTAAAATCCAACATTTGCTCCTGCTGTATTTTTTGATATACATCTTGTTTCTCTTGCATCTTCTGAATCTCTCTCGTCATCTCCTTCATCATTTCTTTCAAGTTTGTTTCCTCTGTTACCGATGGACGTCTTGAGTTTCCTTTTGTATCTTTACTTTCTCTATCCATTTTAAATTTAAATGTTGTCATCCTGGATTTGCCTCCTCTTCACTATCTCTCTCTTTTACTGCCTTCCTCCCCTCTCCAACCATTCCTGCTTGCTCATTATTCCCGTTCTTACTCCCTTTTCTAAATCGTGCTTCTGCTGCTTTCCGTACTGGGTTTCGCCTTCTTCCGTCTTTAAATTTATTTTTTACTTAATTTACTTATTTACCAGGTCTCTGTCAATCTTTTTACTTACTTCCTCCTTTTAAAATTCCACCACCATCTTGGCTCCCATGAGAGCCCTAATCTCGTTCTCGTTCCCTATTCTCTTCTCGCGGTCCCTCTGTTCTTCCGCCCTTCTTCTCACTTCTCGTCCTGACCTCCTTCTGCCCTTCTCTCTTCTCTCGTGCTTCCTTTCCTTCTTGTGTTATTCCTCGCGAGATCTTGGCATCTTAGGTCTTGTGGGCTCTTAGTGTCATTTGCGTTCCAACTAAAGACTAAACAGCCCTCCTTTCAAGGTCAGCTTCTTTGTTATTCCCTTCCAATATGGCGGAGATTCTTATTCCTTTATTTGTTTTACTTGTCCTTTTGTTATAATTTGACATAGAGGTATTTCCAGGCCCTATTTTCCAGCCCTTTTATAAGACATCAGTCTTCGTCATTTCGGCTGTTTTTGCTATCAAATAAATTATTATTTCTTCCCCTCCCTCCTTTCCTCCTTTCCAATAGATTTGTATTTGTATTTCTCCTTCCTTGTCTTTCCGGAGAACCTCCTCCCTCCTTCCAATGCTTCTCTTCTCACACTCAGCTCTTCATCCTCTTCTGTGCTTCTGTGATTTTCTGCCAGGGGTTTCCCCCTCATGCGCTCTCAGCCGCGACCCATCTTAACCTGGGGATCCAATACCGGGTCCTCTTTGAGACCCCCTCTTGAGGAGAGGACCTCTTGTAGGACCGTCAGCTGGTCCCCCTCGATTTTCACAGTCCACCACACCTCAATCTGTGTGATAGAGGGAGCTTGCTCTATCCAGTCGCCCGGCTTGAGCTGGCGCTCTCTTGTAAGCTCTAAGGTGCTCTTCTCACCACCATGCTTGAGCACCCGGAAGTCAACCAGGAGGACTTTTTCAACAGACTGACTGATCACACAGGGTGAAAGCTGGGTCCATCACTATGATCCTGAGACCAAGGTCCAGTCAATGCAATGGAAGCATCATGACTCACCACCTCCGAAGAAGGCAAGTGCCCAACTCTTGGCAGGCAAGGTCATGCTCACAGTATTTTGGGACCAGCCTAGAGTAGTATTGATCAAAACCAAGAGATGTGGCATGCTCACCAAAGGTGTCTGCCTATTGCAAGTCAATGCACCAGTTTACAACTCACATAATGCCCAAATGGAAGCATGCTCCTGTGGCTTTGAAATTCTACTCCATCCTCCTTATTTACCCAACCTCTCACCATCAGATTTCCACTTATTTCCAACAATGAAGTTATTTTTAAAGGGCAAGCATTTTTCAAATGATGAGACTCTGATTTCCAAAGTCACAATGTGACTTTTGGAGCAAGCTGTCAACTTCTACAGTTGCTTAAAAAGATTTTTCACACAAAAAGTAGTCAACTACATCTGCTCCAAATGCAAACAGATGACTCTGATGGAGCAGAGGATCCAACAGCTCGAGCACCGTATTAAGACCCTTAAGGACATTCAGGCACTCGAGCTCTTCTTGGACACTGCACAACACGCTGCTGTAGATTTGCAGCCTGCATCACACCAACACCACCATGACCATGATCACGAACCTTATGGGGAGATCAACACAAAGGTAGACAACCCTCAGGCTTGGAAGGAGGTCACCCATAGAAGGAGACACAGGACCAGGCAGCCTCTGCTGAACTCCTCTGCTCAGTTGGATTTACACAACAGATTTGATATTCTTACACCATCAACATACAATCAGGAAACACATCTTGTGGAGGACCACAGTTTCTTAGATACTACTCAGTGGGCCACCCTTGATCAATGCGCAGGGGATAGCCCTGACGGGGTCAGTGCATCACCACATTCACACTTATGTAATCATACAAATGCTCCATCCCCAATCATAGACCAGGAGCAACAGGAACATCCTTGGGAGAGTAATGGGCTCTCGGATGTATCTCAATGGATTGTCATTGATGAATGCACTGGGGATGTTGAGGAGGAGGACAACACTTTACACCTACATGATTCACTTCAACAGGAACCCTCTTCAGGGGACATACACACTGTCTTGCACAAAAGGGACCCTGTCAATCCTCAAAGGAAACTGGTCTTGGTAGTAGGTGACTCCCTCCTTAGAGGAACGGAAGCCATCATTTCCAGATGGGATGGGATGGCTCGAGAAACATGCTGCCTCCCGGGGGCAAAAATACACCATATCACTCAGAGGCTCAGCAGGCTCCTAAAGCCCCATCACCCTCCCCACCTTATGTTGATTCATGTAGGTACCAATGACACCGTTAGGCATACTTTTCAAAAGATCACAAATGATTTTCGAGCTCTGGGAACAAAGCTAAAACTGTATAATGTACATGTGATCTTTTCATCCCTCCTCCCCGTTGTAGGACATGGCTCTACAAGGGCCGGAAAAATAGTACAGGTCAATAACTGGCTCAGAAAATGGTGTCAAGAGGAGCATTTTGGCTTCCTTGACCATGGTCTACTCTTCCAAGAGGATGGACTACTGGCAAGTGATGGGGTGCATCTCACACAAGTAGGAAAACATCTTTTTGCACACAGACTCACAAACCTCATCAGGCGCACTTTAAACTAGATCCACTGGGGGAGGGGAACAACAGCCTGGCGAACACTATATTACCCACGACTACAGGGAACCGCCAAAAGGCTAAACGGAGGGCTTCCCTGGATCTAGACGCTATTCCTCTATTGATGCAGGACCAAGTACAGAGAGCAGAATAATCCCAAATAAACAGCTCAAGGGGAGGTCACAGGGGCTTACATGTCTTTACACTAATGCTCAGAGCATGGGAAATAAGCAAGACGAACTCCAACTCTTAGCACAGCAGCACACATACGATGTCATAGGCATCACTGAAACCTGGTGGGATGACTCCCATCACTGGAATTTAACCATTGAGGGCTATAACCTCTTTCACAGAAATAGAACAAAGGGGAGAGGAGGGGGAGTAGCTTTATATGTCAAAAACAGTTACGTTGCAGAAAAAATGCAAGACTGTAATCCGGGAAACCAGCTTGAAAGCATCTGGATAAGAATCAAGGGAACCGGGACTCAAAAAGACCTTATCATGGGTGTCTACTACAGACCTCCGAGTCAGGATGAAGGACTTGATGAAGCTTTCTGTCAACAGCTGACCAAACAGGCACAAAGAAGAGATATAGTAGTCATGGGCGATTTCAATTATCCTGATATCTGCTGGAAAACAAACTCAGCCAAGAGTACAAAGTCCAACAAATTCCTTACTTGCCTTGCAGACAATTTTATGGTCCAGAAGGTAGAAGAGGCAACAAGGGGATCAGCAACTCTTGATCTAATCTTAACAAATGTGGAAGACCTGATCAATACAGTTGAAGTGGTTGGATCCTTAGGGGCAAGTGACCATGTGCTCCTGCAGTTTGCAATACAAAGGAATGCTGAAACTAAGACAAGTCAAACACGCATTCTGGACTTTAAGAGAGCTGACTTCCAAAAAATGAAGGAATTACTGAGCGGCATCCCATGGACGCCAATATTAAAAAACAAGAGAGTTAAGGATGGATGGGAGTTTTTCAAAAGTGAAATACTCAAGGCGCAAATGCAAACAGTGCCAACAAAGAAGAAAAATAAGACAAATGCAAAGAAGCCAGAATGGATGTCCAAAGAACTTCTAACTGAGCTAAAGCTCAAAAGTGACATGCACAAGAAGTGGAAAAGAATTCAAGCGTATAGCCAACACCTGTAGGGAAAAGGTTCGCAAGGCTAAAGCGCAAAATGAGCTCAGGCTTGCCAGGGACATAAAAAACAACAAAAAAGGTTTTTTTGCTTACGTTGGTAGAAAAAGGAAGAAAAAGGAGGCGATAGGGCCACTGCAAGGAGAAGATGGGGTGATGGTGACAGGGGATGGGGAAAAGGCAGAACTGCTTAATGCCTTCTTTGCCTCGGTCTTCTCACAAAAAGAAAGCCATCTTCAACCTCAGCAACATGGAATGGACGAAGGATTGGGGGAAATCCAACCCCAAATAGGGAAACAAGTTGTCCAGGAACACCTGGCCACTCTAAACGAATTCAAGTCGCCAGGGCCAGATCAGCTACATCCAAGAGTATTGCAGGAATTAGCGGAAGTTATTTCAGAACCACTAGCAATTATCTTCGAGAGTTCTTGGAGAACAGGAGAAGTCCCAGCAGATTGGAGGAGGGCGAATGTGGTCCCTATCTTCAAGAAGGGAAAAAAGAACGACCCAAACAATTACCGTCCGGTCAGCCTCACATCGATACCAGGCAAGATTCTGGAAAAGATCATTAAGGAAGTGGTCTGCAAACACTTAGAAACAAATGCGGTCATTGCTAATAGTCAACACGGATTTACCAAAAACAAGTCATGCCAGACTAATCTGATCTCTTTTTTCGATAGAGTTACGAGTTGGGTCGATACAGGGAATGCCGTGGATGTAGCGTACCTGGATTTCAGTAAGGCCTTCGACAAAGTCCCCCACGACCTTCTGGCAAACAAACTAGTAAAATGTGGGCTAGACAAAACTACGGTTAGGTGGATCTGTAATTTGCTAAGCGAACGAACCCAAAGGGTGCTCACCAATGCGTCGTCTTCATCATGGAAAGAAGTGACAAGTGGAGTGCCGCAGGGCTCCGTCCTGGGCCCAGTTCTGTTCAACATCTTTATTAACGACTTAGACGAAGGGTTAGAAGGCACGATCATCAAGTTTGCAGATGACACCAAACTCGGAGGGATAGCTAACACTCCAGAAGACAGGAGCAGAATTCAAAACGATCTTGACAGACTAGAGAGATGGGCCGAAACTAACAAAATGAAGTTCAACAGGGACAAATGCAAGATACTTCACTTCGGCAGAAAAAATGGAAATCAAAGATACAGAATGGGGGACGCCTGGCTTGACAGCAGTGTGTGCGAAAAAGACCTTGGAGTCCTCGTGGACAACAAGTTAAACATGAGCCTACAATGTGATGCGGCAGCTAAAAAAGCCAATGGGATTTTGGCCTGCATCAATAGAAGAATAGCGTCTAGATCCAGGGAAGTCATGCTCCCCCTCTATTCTGCCTTGGTCAGACCACACCTGGAATACTGTGTCCAATTTTGGGCACTGCAGATGAAGGGAGATGTTGACAAGCTGGAAAGCGTCCAGAGGAGGGCGACTAAAATGATTAAGGGTCTGGAGAACAAGCCCTATGAGGAGCGGCTTAAAGAGCTGGGTATGTTTAGCCTGCAGAAGAGAAGGCTGAGAGGAGACATGATAGCCATGTACAAATACGTGAGGGGAAGTCATAGGGAGGAGGGAGCAAGCTTATTTTCTGCTGCCCTGCAGACTAGGACACGGAACAATGGCTTCAAACTACAGGAAAGGAGATTCCACCTGAACATCAGGAAGAACTTCCTCACTGTGAGGGCTGTTCGGCAGTGGAACTCTCTCCCCCGGACTGTGGTGGAGGCTCCTTCCTTGGAAGCTTTTAAGCAGAGGCTGGATGGCCATCTGTCGGGGGTGCTTTGAATGCGATTTCCTGCTTCTTAGCGGGGGGTTGGACTAGATGGCCCATGAGGTCTCTTCCAACTCTACTATTCTATGATTCTATGAGAAATGTGTGTCTCTAGGTGGCACCTATGGAGAGAAGGACTAATAACTGTGCCAAGTTTTATTGCTCTCAGTCCACAGGAAGTGGGTCGGGGAAAATCTTTAATGAATGTTCCTCGTAGTTATCCTCCAAAGTTAAGCTATAGTTTTGATAACTGTCAACAAAAGCTATCCTCATAACCCTTCTCTTCTTGCATGTTGGGCTTAATTTAATATTTTCTGCTTTAATCAAAAAACGATGGCCTAACTTTAAGTACAATCAGCTAGAGCAAGTGTAAGTCCCCATATTCATTTAACTGCCTCGCTGTTAATGAGAGTGACTGGGAAGCACAGACTCAAGTAGTTAGAAGAGACAACAAGGTCCATCTGAACCAACCCCTGCCATGCAGGACTACACAATCAAAGCATTCCCAATAGATGACCATGCAGCCTCATCTTTAAAATCTTAAGTATACACCATCATGCTCCGAGGCATTATATTCCACTGCTGAACAGCTCTTGCCATCAGAAAGTTCTTCCTAAAGTTAAGTTGGAATCTCTTTTCCAGCAAGTTTAATCCACTGCTCTGTGTCCTAGTCTCTAAAGAAGCAGAAAACAAACCTGCCCCCTTTCCAAATGTTGCATCCTTTCAAATATTTAAACATGACTATCATGTCCCCGCTCAGCCTTCTTTTCTTCAAGCTTAACACACCCAGCTCCCTAAGCCACTCCTCATAGAGCTTAGCTTCCAAACCTGCGATCATTTTGGTCACCCTTTTCTAGACATGTTCCAGCTTGTTGATATCCTTATTGAATTATGGTGCCCAGAATTGGACACAGTATTTCAGGTGAGGTCTGTCTAACACAGAATAGAGTGGTACTATTACTTCTCTCAATCTAAATACTATACCCCTATTGATGCGGTTGAGAATCACAACAACATTATTAGCTCAAACTGTGGTCTATTAAGACTCCTAGATTACTTTCACCTGTACTGTTGTATCACCCATTCCATAAGTTCATGTTTCTATGGTTTGAGTTCTAAACTGTGGCTACTGCAAACCATTATTTGACCTAATATCAAAAACTGAGACTAGGGATGGCTAACCCAAAGTACTGCATCAGCATTCACAATTTATAACTTAGATATAGGTAGGCTAGTGAGGGAAGCATTCTACTAGTTATCTGCAAGAGCTTTCATGTGATACACAGAGCTTAACTATAATAAGAAAATTAGATATTAAATTGAACCTCATTATCTATTTGTATACTGATAAATAGACCTTAATCCCCCTCCATGAATTATGAGGGCAAACCATGTTTTACATCTTAAAAGCCCTTCCACACAGCTGTAGAAAATTCATATTGAATAGAATTATATGGCAGTGTGGACTCAGTTCAAAGCAGATATTGTGGGTTATCTACCTTTCTATTCTGGGTTATATGGCTCTGTGGAAAGGCCCTTAGTTTGAATGTGATGTTATTATTTATACATAGTGGTATTGTTAAGACCATGCTGAAAACTTTTAATAAAGGGTGGAGGCATACAAATGTAATTAATTTATAGACAAATAATATCACAAGGAATTGATTGGGAATGTACTGTAACTTGCAGGCTCTCAACTGGTTAGCCCTAGCCAGTTTCATCCAAAATTCAAACAATCAGTAATTGATCTCACATTCTATGGTTTATGAAATTAAACCAACTGGAAGTAACAGAGTGATGTAGTATTTGTCCACAAGGAAACAGGTTCTGTAACTTTCCCTTAACATGTCATTTAGACCAAAGCTAAACATTTAGACTAAAGCCAGCTCCCAATTCGAAAAATTACAACTTGCATTTACAAGCTGTGACCTGCTGCAATAGAGTAGCATCATACTACCAACTCAATGCCAACTCATCTCGAAGCAGACAGGAGGCTGGTACAGTGTGAAGCAAACTGGGAGACACTAACAAGGCTGGCACTACTATGGGAGACAGATGATCCTTGGTTTTCTGGACAGAGAACCAGGGAGAGGAGCTATAGAGATTGGGAAGGGGACCAAAAGCACAGAAACAAAACCCAAAACTAAAATAGAATCAACCTAACAAATCAACCTAACCCAACAATATTCTTTTGCTCAGATTCTTAGAAAAATGCAACCAATTGCCTGTGAGCAAAATATGTAGTGAACAAGGCAACAAAGAACTTTTCAATTAATTCAAAGGGCATTTGGAAGATTTTCTATAGCCACTTTAAAGACTCTAGGAAGGAAACCCCATCCCTCTGGCGAGGAAATTTCTCGTTCAAAGCCAGAGCACATCATTCCTCTTTATAGATTCCCTGTATAACAAAGCCAGATTGTTTCCTCTCCCCCCCCACCCCCCCATCCTGCTGCTTGCCATGCAGCCAGAAGTTTTACAAGGCACAGGGAAGGAAAGGGGGGCTTTAATTATATTTAATCATTTCATTGAGCAGACATACAATTGAACTTGGGATCCAAAATTAATGCTAGAAAATAGCCTTGTTGACACCTCAGTCACTTATTTCCATATACATGTATGAACAATATGGAATCCATCTCCATGCTTCTATTTTTTTTAAAAAATCAACACTGAAGGAAGACAATGCAATGATTCTTTATTATTTTGTGCCACATTACACTCTAGCAGGTCGCTATAGTCGAACAAAGATAACACTAAAATAAGAAAGTTAGTCCCTACTTCAGGCTAAGTATGTAAGGATTAACTCCAGTGACTAGATGAAGGCTGGTCTGGTAATTTGGGGGATCTTTTGTTTTAGAAGTGTGTTTTTCCCAGTGAACTATGTGGTTCAAAATGGCTTTTCAAATATAGGCTAGCATTCTTCTTATAAAAGCAACCTGCATATTTTCCTGGAAAGCTTGGGAGCAAGGCATAAAATTACAGCTTTTGCTATTAGCCACCCTTGCATATTATATTCAGAGGTATGTATTCTCCTGGACATATGAACTACAGTGCTAGCAGTCATTGATGACATTATCAACAGTAAATTTTCCTAATGTCTTTTTCTTAAGCCATGTGATTGATTGGAAGTGAATTATGTAGATGTACAGTAGACCATCGGCATCCCCTGGGTCTTGGTTCCAGGACCACCACTGGTATCACTCTTGGATACCAAAATCTGTAGATGCTCAATTCCAGTTATATACAATGACTAGCTGTGCCTGGCCACGCGTTGCTGTGGCTTAGTCTGGTGGTGTTGTTCAGTCTACATTAGGTTGTATTTATGCTGTGACCTCCACCCTTCTTTATACTCACATTAGTAGTAGTATTTGAAGTCTGTTACCTTCTTCCATTTTTGTGTTGATTGATAATTGCTTGAGATCCCTGTTGTCTTTGGTTTGTTGTTAGTTGTAATGTCTGATTCTGCTGAGTGCGGTTTATATTTGTATTGTGGTACAATAGTCTTTTTTTTGTTTTGCCTGTGTAGGTGTTTATTATTGTTGTTGTTGTTGTGATCATGAAGGTTGGATAAGTTAGATGCTACTGTATTGTTTTTTGGAGGCCCAGTGTAGCACTGACTGGCCTCTCAGCCTCAGTGCCTGGCTGTTTCTTGCCTGTGATGGTGTTGATTCTTATTGTTGTTGTTGTTGTTGTCATTGTTATTATTGTAATTGTTTTTTTGGAGGCCAAGTGTGAATGTAGGGATTGGGGAGGTGGATGAGTTGTGTTGTCAAATGTTGTATTTGTTATAGTCACAATGCGTTGTTGTGAGTTTTGTGGGTCCGGATTGTGGTTTTGTGGTGTGGTTGTGTTGTTACAACTGAGAGGCAAGGCTTTTGTGTTGTGTTGCCAAGTTTTGTATTTCTGGGGCGTTTAGTTGTGTGCCAAGTTTTGTATTTCTGGGGCGTTTAGTTGTGTTGTTATAGTCACGATGCACTGTTGTGAGTTTTGTGGGTCCGGATTGTGGTTTTGTGTTGTGGTTGTGTTCTTACAACTGGGAGGCAAGGCTTTTGCGTTGTCAAATTTTGTATTTCTGGGGCGTTTAGTTGTGTTATAGTCACGATGCGCTGTTGTGAGTTTTGTGGGTCTGGATTGTGGTTTTGTGGTGTAGTTGTGTTGTTACAACCAGGAGAAAAGGCTTTTGTGTTGTGTAGTCAAGTTTTGTATTTCTGGGGCATTTAGTTGTGTGCCAAGTTTCGTATTTCTGGGGCGTTTAGTTGTGTTGTTATAGTCACGATGCATTGTTGTGAGTTTTGTGGGTCTGGATTGTGGTTTTGTGGTGTGGTTGTGTTGTTACAACCGGGAGGCAAGGCTTTTGCGTTGTGTTGTCAAGTTTTATATTTCTGGGGCGTTTAATTGTGTGCCAAGTTTCGTATTTCTGGGGTGTTTAGTTGTGTTGTTATAGTCACGATGCATTGTTGTGAGTTTTATGGGTCTGGATTGTGGTTTTGTGGTGTGGTTGGGTTGTTACAACCTGGAGGGAAGGCTTTTGCATTGTGTAGCGAAGTTTTGTATTTCTGGGGCGTTTAGTTGTGTTGTTATAGTCACGATGCGTTGTTGTGAGTTTTGTGGGTCCTGTGTGGTTTTGTGGTGTGGTTGTGTTGTTATAACTGGGAGGCAAGGCTTTTGCATTGTGTTGCCAAATTTTGTATTTCTGGGGCGTTTAGTTGTGTTGTTATCGCATGATGCGTTGTTGTGAGTTTTGTGGGTCTGGATTGTGGTTTTGTGGTGTGATTGTGTTGTTGTAACCTGGAGGCAAGCCTTTTGCATTGTGTTGCCAAGTTTCGTATTTCTGGGATGTTTAGTTTTGTTGTTATAGTCACTGCGCCCGCAACTTTATCCTTTTATATATATAGATGTAGTAAAATGGAGTAGCTTATATAAAATGACAAAATCAATGTTTGTTTTTTGCATTTTATTTTTGAATATTTTCAAGCCATTGGTACAGAATATATGGACATGGAAAGTTGACTGAATTTCATTTCATCAAACTCAAGCTTATCACTTAAACTGTGTGGTCCCAAATATTGGCTTTATGAAAGTGAGAAAATTTCTCTGGTCATTCTCTCTACACTCTTCATAACTGAAAAACCTCAATCATCTGCCCATATTAAACATGTTTATGCGTGTTTGTTCAGAAATAAAGCTCAATTGGACTCACTCAATAGAGATTCTTCCCCCTATAAATGTGTCTCTCCTACTCTTCACACAAAACATAGGTTGCAATCAAAGGGCAGAAGTGGTGTGCTTCAAATCCCAATGTTTAAATCACTCCACTCCCATGAATGGAGGTCTGCTCTCTGAGGCAAGAGGGAACGAATGCTCCCAGGATTCCATTCATTCTGCTTCAGAGATTTTGTTTCTGTGAAATAACCCCATGTAGGATAAAGAAAGGTACATTTTAACTGCCTTGAAGTTCATAATTATTTCCCCATCCCCAACTTTAGTAATATAGAAACATCTTTCACCCCTTTTTAAACATGAAGCTGCTTGAAAGGCACCCGAGAAGGCAGAAAGGAGCTATGAGGTTTGCTGTATGTAACAAGTGAAATTTCAGAAACAACACACTGAGAGGTAAAAACAGAGTCAGGTTAGAATGCCTAGTTCACTGTAACAGAGCAGCACTGTTTTATCTTATGACTATAACATTAAGCAAAAGAGGAATGAACAGTCTATCCTAAGGTTTGAGCCTTGGTGCATCTGGCCAGAGCCCCATTTGAAAAAAGGAAATGCAAAAGAAGCATATGCAAATATATTTCACGATTATCCTCTAGGTCAGTGGTTCTCAACCTGTGGGTCCCCAGATGTTTTGGCCTTCGATTCCCAGAAATCATAACAGCTGGTAAAGTGGCTGGGATTTCTGGGAGTTGTCGGCCAAAACACCTGGGAAGTCACAGGTTGAGAACCACTGCTCTAAGGCCTGTATTGACCACATCCATGAAAATTTACTTAGAAACATTTCTTATAAAAAATCAGAACACTAGTTCATTTTCAGTTCTCCCATATTTTTGCAGCAGTTTGCAGGCAGGGGCTTTTCTCAGTTCCGATGAGCGGTTTTTGATGGGCACATCAGAGAGGGGTTGTTGACTGAAGCCAGTTTGCAGAAAGGAAGAGTTGCTGGATTTATGTATGAGTCACTGGATTTCTGTGTGTGTGATTTTAAAGAGATAAATGTTGTCAGTGTAGCTCTGTTTCATTCAGTAATTTATGTTGCATTTTCTATGTGTGTAAGTTTTAGAGATATACATACAGGGTTGTGAGTTGGGAGCACTTAGATGTACAATGTCAACACTCAAGACAGTCTGAAATGAAATGGGAAGACAGGGACACAGGAATGGCTCCTCGCCTTGGTTTAACTCTGAACCCACTGGCTCACACTGGGTGACTTTAGACAAATCATATCCTTTCAGCCTCAGATGAAGAAAAAGATAAACCCCATTTGAATAGATCTTGACAAGAAAACTGTGAGGGTTATCCTAAGTCTGAAATGACTTCAAGGCAGATAAAAACAACAATTCTAATGAATCATTCATTAATTATACATTACTTGGAAAGTGAGGTGCTAAAAACCTACTTGTGGCCCCAAAAATGACTATCTCATTTTGCCCCCTTACTATCCCTATGTTGTGCAGGCCTAACCTAGAACATGTGTGCATGTATGCCCATGCACAAATACAAAAAGTGTGCTCGCATTTGAGTGTGAGTCCATAGAGGCAAATGTCCTCCCAATGCTCCCCTTTTAGACTATTTGTGTGGAATAATTGTGCTCCAGTAAAGTTGAACCAGTTTCTTGATATATCTACTTTACATGGGTTCCTGTGTCCTGGACAAGAAGTCTCACTAGTTCTCATATCTAATTTCCCAAATAGCTTCCAATTATAAACAAATGGGACAGCTGCACATTTAAAGAAACAAAGCACTTTCTATGGGCAATTCCTCCAGTCACCTGCAGCGCACCAAACACTGACTTCGTGTTTTCTTGCCTAGGCACCAGAACCATATCTTACAAGCTTTGCTGCTCAAGGTTTTTAATAGGAGAATCCAGAAATTTAAACTATGCCCATCTATAAGCAAAGTACACTGTACAAAAAGACTACATGTTGAGATTCAAAAGAAATGGGAAATACAAGTGCCATTCTATAAGGCACCAGGTTTTCCTTTTAGAATTAAGATGCTAGTCAATTAAAATAATCAAATACTACTAAATAGACAGTTTACAACTGAATATTCTGTAAAATCATAAAACTCCATAAAAAGCCAGTCTCTTTTAAACACATCATGATGTTCAATGAGAGGCACAAGCCTATCAGTAATGAGTTCAAACAAGGAGATACTCCTTCTTCAGGGACAGGCAGCCACAGCTGCAATTACTTTGTCTGGATGATAATAATAATAATAATAATAATAATAATAATAATAATAATAATATTATACCCCACTTTATCTCCTCCAAAGGGGACTCAATTGATGGCTTCTCCCCCGTGTGGGTCCTCTGGTGATACATGAGGGTGCTGCTCTGGGTGAAGCACAAAAGAATCAGCATAACCATTTAAAATATACAAATATACGAACATTAAAACAAGATTAAATATAAACAGTATTTAAAAAATCCCAGTTAAAACCCATTTAAAGAAACTGCTGTCCTTCCCTTTCCCATTTAAACTACAAGATCTAACTCTCTTTGATCCTACAAATATTTTGAACTTCAGCTCTTAGAATCCCTGGCCATTGGTCAAGCTCTCTAGGGTTTCTGGAATTGAAATCCAAAACTGCTGGAGAACCAATGCTGCTGGGCCTTTGAAGTGATAAAACACCCACCAATGATGCCAAGAAGAAGCATGGAGTGGACAGGTTAGTAGCACTGCCCACACAAATGTCGATAAAGCAAGGCTACCACAGGAACAAAGATGGAAAGGACAGCTTCTCTAACGTATTTGATTATTTTCTTCCTACTCTACCTTTTCCCCAAAGTTGTGACTCAAGGCGGCTTGCAAAAGCAAAAACATACCAGTAAAACCACATATAAAAGGTAAAGGTTTCCCCTGACGTTAAGTCCAGTCATGTCTGACTCTGGGGGTTGGTGCTCATCTCCATTTCTAAGCTCATCTCCATTTCTTGGAGGTTGTCCGTAGACACCTCCAAGGTCATGTGGCCGGCATAACCTTCCCGCCAGAGCGGTACCTATTGATCTACTCACACTGGAATGTTTTCGAACTGCTAGGTTGGCAGAAGCTGGAGCTAATAGCGGGCGCTCACTCTGCTCTCGGGATTTGAACCTGCGACCTTTCGGTCTGCAAGTTCAGCAGCTCAGTGCTTTAACACACTTCGCCACCGGGGCTCCAAAAAAACCCCACATATACTATAGTTAAAATATACAAAAGTCTATAATAAAACTAGAACTAAATGCTATAGAATGAAAAGCATTTAAAATAATGTTGTTAAAAGCCAAGAATAAAAGTACTTCTGAGTAAAGTCTCCTTCCTATAAAACAATCCTGGGGGAACAATATTCCCACCCACCAACTCAACAAGGAAGGACCCTGCCTAGACTTCAACTATTTACTATTTACTTCAACTATTTACTGAAATCAACCAGAAGATCCATATCAAACTACTGCATTTAAGAAAATACATGCAGTCTCAGAGTTACAAACATCCAACTTACATCCTAATCCTAGTTACAAAGGGGGTGTTTACAACAGGAAGTGAAAGGAAATTTATCCCTAAAAAGGGAAGTTCACTCTTTAAGAGTTATGGGGGGAAAGTGTCTCCGCTGAAGCTTTATTTCCAATCCTTGTTTTCATGACAACCCAAAATTTTCAAAATCCAATTGCCATAGGGACAGAAAATAAGGTGAAATCTTCTGAACAGGGGAATAGATAGCAAAACAAGCATTACGGAAGTGTGTAAACCTTCCCTATGCTTTCCAAAACTAAAACTATCCAAAACTGTAGTTACACTTAAAAATGTTCCTGTTCCAACTTACATACAAATTCAACTTACAAACAAACCTACAGAACCTATATCGTTCATAACTGCATGTACATACTTCCCACACCCTATATGTTTAGGTAGACAGTACCCTGTTTCCCCTAAAATAAGTCATCCCCAGAAAATAAGACCTAGTAGAGGTTTTGCTGAATTGCTAAATATAAGGCCTACCCTGAAAGTAAGACCTAGCAAAGGTTTTGTTTGGAAGCATGCCCGCCAAACAGAACACCAGAGCATGCAGGATCGGTAAATGTACGTACTAGAGTGTTGTACATAGAAATAGCGGTAGTAACAAGAAATTCTTGATAGGTTTCACAGTTTGTCTAGTTATGCTGGTTTGTGATGACAACTACTGTACAGTATATAATAAATGTTCATTTTTTGTTCAACAATAAATGTAAATTCTTCTTCATGGAAAAATAAGACATCCCCTGAAAATAAGACCTAGAGCATCTTTGGGAGCAAAAATTAATATAAGACACTGTCTTATTTTCGGGGAAACACGGTATGGGCAAAAAGCTTTGCACAAAGTTCAGGTAGTAATTCTGCTTAATAGATCAGGAAGACGGAGAGGTCTTGTTAAAAAATTCATGATGTTCATTCTTTAGCAGTCCTTGACCACTCCTCTGATCAGGTTCCATCAAAATTAGGGAGGAAGAGGTAGTCTCTCAGGGGAAAGAAGCAAATGCTTGGTAAGGGATGCCATCAAACATAAGAAAGACTGAAGTAAGGCGTAGTCCTGCTTTCAGTGTGACTTGAAAAATTTATCTTTAACTTTATGAGTGTACAACTATAATCTGCCCGTAGAACATAAGACCACTGAACAATAGCTTGCCACTGAGTAATAGCTTTGTTTGAGGTACCAATTTCACTAGGTTGACCTTTGCTGTAGGCTGAGGCGTATTTTCTAAATTATTTCTTTTGCAAGAAATCCAAAATATCTGTGGACAGTATAACTTTAGCATAATTTTTACAACATTTTAAGCAATGTAAAAGCTTTAAGAGGTGAACAGCAGGCCAATACATTTTCCTATTTAAAAATTATTAAAATATTTATCCAAAAGGCAAAATAAATATCATAGCTAAAATGTTTGCTGAGCAGAATGGTGAAGCAGACTATGTTGGTTGGGCTAGTATATCTTGGAAGCCAACTAGATTGAGCCCTGGTTAGCATTTGGATGGGAGACTGTCAACAACCAGGTGCTGTAAGCTGTATTTCAAAAGAAGAACCTGACAAAAGCACTGAAGAAAATCTCACATAATTCACGGGGTTGCCATAAGTCAACGGGCAACTTGAAGGCATGCACACACACAGTAGGAGTATTCACTGCTCAGTCTCCTGAAGCAAAGCCCCAGAAGACAAAGGGAGCAGCTTTGGTACTAAGGATTTGTGTCTGGTAAGAATAGAGGATGTTACAGGGCCAATCAGAGAAACAACCCATGTCTGTCAAGAAAAGTCAGATGAATCTTTGACTAGCACATGTACTAAAGGTTTTTCAAGCCAAGAAAAAATAGCTGCCCCTTGATTCTGTCTCCATATTGTTCCCCTGAAGAAACTGGGACATCATTGGGCCACATCTTATATATTTTACAAAGGGGTTGATTTGTATACTTCTCTTCCCTGCTGCTCAAGGTGCCACAAGGCTACACTCCAGGGAAACTATCTGTCACATGAAAAACTAGATGTTCAAGCTTCTCATCACCACCATTTCTTGAAGTCTGGGTAAAGATTTAGAGAAATTTATTCTCGTGACAAATGTTCACATTTTGGAATGCGAACAAAGACCCATGTGGATAATAATGTTAGTACAGGGGAGGGTACCACATATAATTTGTAAAACTACATTGAAATAAAAATGTTCTAACAGAGAACTGAATGTTTTCATTTAACTGGAATATACTAGACAAGAACTGCTGTTTTATTGCATATCCTTCACAAAAGCTATGAAGAGAAGAATAACCTGTTAATTTGGTTTCTTAAGCCAACTTCACCCAAGGAAAAACAGTTCACATTTTGGATGCCACGCTACTATAATGCAATTGCTACTACCAGTTAGGCTGTGAATGTATATGAAGTGCTAAAAGTGCTTCAAAGGCAATTGTCCATTGTAGCAGGTAAGAAATATTACTATTTATGTATTTTAAATAGATAAAGAATAGCAGCTACATAGTGGATTTATGACTAATCTTAGATAAATGACAAGCTTGCTCACAGCTCTCTTTTCCACTTGCCCTGCCTTACCAATGCTTTCACCCTGACAACACACCACAACAAAGGGAAGGAATAGGTTTCTAGTGGTTGTGCTGCCTATACTTCAAAACTAATACAAACATTTCATCTCCCGTCAACAAAAAAAGTCTCTGCAAGTCACCCAAAGAGCAAAGAGATGAACTTCAATCAGATATCAAAGGTATCTGATTAAATCTGTAACAATATCACTGGGCAGTGATAATGCTGATATGGAGATGCCAAAGGAAGTGAAGTTATCACCTTCCCTACATGTGCTTTCAGATATTTTCATATTATAAATGGTGACATCACTTAATTTACTACCTGCTTTAAAGGAAAAGTAAACTTTAAGTACTGTGAGTTCAAATGCAACCAACACAGCTTGCTCCACAGGAACTAACTTAAAATGTTGCATAAGTGTGATCTAATAACTTCCCCCTCTTCCCACCAAGAATTATGAATGTGTGGCTGCTAATGCTGTAAGAAGAGTAATGATCCAAAGGTCATGACAGAACTATGTCCAGGTGGTAAACTGGTTTCCAGTAAAACTTTAAAGCAAAAGCTTTTCTGGAATGCTTTCTGGAATAAAATGCCAATGCACAATTTAAAAAGATATGATGTAGTGGTTTGAATGCTGGATTACAAGTGGAGACTGGGGTTGAATTGCTGCCTAGCCAGGGGAACCCAACAAATCTTGCCAAGAAAACTCTGTGATAGGGTAACCATAAGGAAAATTTTGGCTTTTGTGGAAATAAGGATTGGTAATAAAACTTCAGTGGCGACACCTTTTCCTCATGATAACTCTTCCAGGAGTAAATTTCTCCTCCTAGGGGTAAATTTGTCTCACTTCCTGTTGTCTCACCCCCATTCATAACTATAAATCATTTGTAAGTCAGATGTTTATAACTCAGGGACTGACTGAACAGTAATATGACCACGCTTAATGAATTGTGTACTATTATTTCCTAGGCAAAGTCGCGAGGAAATCTATCCACAATTTCCAGTCTTGAAAATGCCCGGCTTGACTGGTACATACAATTTTAGAAACAGGACATTTTCTACTTTCACTGTGCCCAGGATCACCTTATAACACTAGTGAAAAACCACAGATTGCAATACCAAAACCCATAGTAGTCATTATAACCTGTTCTGTATATATTTGTTAAAACAGAAGTTGATAGGCTTCATTTCAGTCTTCCAATCCCTCCCATTGAAATGATAACTAATTAATGAAAGTTTTTAAAAAATCAAACCAAAACAGCCACAGTGGACAGGCCAATTCAGGATGTTGAGGTAGAAAATGGTATACTGTATTGGTTTTGCTAACTTCTACAGAGGAAGCTGGCAGACTCCTTCTCTTTACTATAGGCTGATGTTGTACAGTCCATACAATTTGTTCCACAAAATTTTGTGTTTTGGGATAGGTGGATAAGTATATGTCGATTGGCCATTATAGTAAGCACAACTTAAAAACTATTCCCATCATCTCAACTCTCACCTCCAAAGTGGATCTTACAACAGTTCTGAGGGAGAAATACTCCAGACTGTACTTTAGTCTTCAGAGGCAAGGGATTACAAAACACATCTAAGTTCAAGGAACAAGGCAGACTTGTTTCTGTTTGGGGCGGGGAGGGGGGGGGGGATCGAACAAAACAGGTAAATTAACAAGCTTTCCAAAATAGTTCCCAAGCTTTCTGGCTCACAATCAACTAACTTTACCATTAATACAAAACTAACTTTTGCACTCTACCTTTGCAAATATAGGAGACTTGTTGCACAACATAATTATTGGGTACATAAGCCAGTACATAACAATACATTTCTCTGCAATCTGTGCTCTCCATAAAGTTTCAGCATCATATGAACATTTTTTAAAGAGACTGCAAATGCCATGAGGATTTTTGTCTAAGTTTGAAGCATTGGTGTAAACAGCACATACGATGATATATGCAGAAATGTCTGAAATCAGTTCTCAGTAAGATGTCTTATTTCAAATGAAAGAAAATGAAATACTTCCTTTCTGGAATTGAAACTTGAAGAAAATCCTGTCTTAGACTGCTGCACACACAACCAAATCAAATGTCAGTCAACACAGATCTACTGAAACAGGCTAGCTTAATTCTTAAAAATCAGGTTTAACTGGGATGCGGATCAACAGCAAGTACACAGATTCAGGCAGAAGTAGCTCAGTTTCACAAACATAATTTTGTTCATCCTGTTTCTGGTAAGCCATGTGCACATAAAAAAGCAAAGTGCATTTGAAAACATGAAACACCCCCCACCCCCGGCAACAAAATATGTTAGAAACAGAATGCCTTTGCTTTAAGCTTGATAAATATTCAGTTACTGCTGATCACTCACTTTTACAATGCACGGAAACACTACAAATAGTGTTAGCATATCCAAGAGAAACAGGTTATGAACATGTCAAAACTGAGATCTTGAGTATGAAGCAACACAATGTGTTTAAAACAACAAAAAGTTAAACATAAAGGCAGCGGGGGGAACTGCCATCTATACTTGGTGTTTGTCATTAGCCATGTCTACAAGCGGAAAGAAAAGAAAAACAATATTTCCAAGTTTATACAGGTGACACTTAAAATGAATCCAGGTATGAAAATGCTGGCGGTCTGCAAGTTCAGCAGCTCAGCGCTTTAACACACTGAGCCACCAGAGGCTCCTGTGACCCCTTCAAGACGGCCTCAAAGTATTAATGGGGCAAAAGACTTATGTCTATTAAATAATAAATATCACTTCACAACATTCTGAAATGAGTCTCTTTCGGACAAGGATTCATTTGGATCCTCATTCCTTCTGTGTTTTCTGCTATTTCAGAAGATGAATTTCACTACATCCTGCTGTTCTACAGGCAAAGAAATGTTGCTCTTCAAGGCACTCTTATATGACTTGGGCTTTAATCCTATAGGCACTTGTTAGTAATTCTGACCAAAAACAGTGAAACAGGACAGGACCAGACTACCTGAGTAATTAGTTTCCACACATTAATACATAACTACATGTTCTGAGAGAAAGATATATAGCAGCTGAAGCATTTCAAGTGTTCAAAATACTTAAAACCACCCTCACAAGGCAGACCAGTATGAGTTGGTCCTCTGTATCCTTGGGTTCTGCATCCACGGATTCAAACAGGATTGGCTCAAAAATATTTGGAGGTGGGGGGAATTTCCAAAAAACAAACTTTGATTTTGACAGGTACCAACACTACACTGGTGTGTAGGAATACCTTGCTGTGGCCTACCACCATTTCTCAAGATCCTCAGGTTTTCTTTGGCACCCATTTCATTGTACATATTAGGAGTTGAGCATTCTTGAATTTCTGTATTCATTGCGGGATGGGGGCAGGTCCTGTGGATACCAATAACGCATTGCAGATGCACATATACCCCAATGCTTTGTGGAGAGTTTGAAAGTTGAAAACAACAGCATGCCTAGAGTCAACTAATGAAACTTGGGGAGTGGAGTGGCAAAATTTAAAGTGGTGGCCCCAGGACTTGCAGCACAATAAGGTCTCTTGAAGGGCAGAATGCCATTTCCGAGATACCAGTGCCTACTACAGTTCTATTTATTCACATCATACAACACAATCTATGCTCCCTGGAAAATGGCATCTTACAAGAGAGATGAGATTCCAGTATGCTAAAACCAGGATTGTCTGATCCAAAGCAAATGTGGTGGAGTGATCCCTAAAAATGTGTTTATAATTGCACCTTGCCCTTAGATTCATTAGTTCAGAAGGAAGTCTCATGGCTGTTTCTGAGACAGCACATTATCAAAGCCCTAAAAGTACACAAAACTATGAGCTATAAATATGCAAACATTCCTGATGTAAATAAAGGTATATCAACATATTTTGAAGTGATATTTTAAAGTATTTTCATGAAAGTACTTAAAACCATGATTTAAATCTGAAATGATCTGAACTGCTTCAGGAAACCACTACTCTGGCAAAGAATTTATCATTTTGTTCTGTGAAATGAACCTAAGAAATTTGAGGAGGGAAACATTTTGTTAAAATAACTTTACAACAAAAAAGATGATGAAGAAAGGAAGGAAGGAAGGAAGGAAGGAAGGAAGGAAGGAAGGAAGGAAGGAAGGAAGGAAGGAAGGAAGGAAGGGTCTTCTAGAGCAGGCAGGGGCAAACTTTGGCCCTCCAGATGTTTTGGACTCCAACTCCTAGTAGGCTGCTAGGAATTGTGGGAGTTGGGAGTCCAAAACACCTGGAGAGCTGACCCTTGCCTGCTCTAGAGGCATTAGACATTTCAAGCAGCCAATAGTCAAGCAGTGGTTGTATGCTGCCCCAGATCTGCGCTGCTACATTTCCTTATGGGTGGACCAAAGATATTTTGCAGCTTACCTATGCAAAGCCAGCTAGAGCATTAAGATAGGCTGAGGAGGTGCTGCTCTTGGTTCTACCACCCTAACAGGCGTGACGGGCAGGGATGAGAGACAGGGCCTTCTTAGTGGTGACGCCTTGACTGTGGAACTCCCTCCCCAACAAGATCAAATCGGCCCCCTCCCTCCTGACATTTAGGAAACTACTCAAAATTTGTTTTTAAAGGAAGCATTTGGAGAGTGAGATGAAGCAGCCATGATAACTTCAGGATTGGTGCAATGTTAAATGTTTTATGTTTTATACTGCCTATGTTTGATGTTTTATAGTTTACTGGTTTCAAGCTATTGTTATATGCTGTTTTGGTTATGCATTTAATTTTATATATGTGAGGCATTGAATTTTGCCATTTACTTTGTTGTGAACTGTTTCGAGTCCTCCCTGGGGTTGAGAAAAGCTATAAATGATATAAATGAAATAAATAAATAAACAAACCCTAGGTTTGCTCTCTCCCCCTCTTCCATACCGTGAACTCAACACAAGTTGATAGGTAAAATTAAAGGTTTTCCCCTGACATTAAGTCTAGTCATGTCCGACTCTGGGGGTTGGTGTTCATCTCCATTTCTAAGCCAAAGGGCCAGCATTGTTCATAGACACCTCCAAGGTCATGTGACCAGCATGTCTACATGGAGTGCCATTACCTTCCCGCCAGAGCAGTACTTATTGATCTACTCACATTTGTATGTTTCTGAACTGCTAGGCTGGCAGAAGGTAAAGCTAACAGCGGGCGCTCATTTCACTCCCTGGATTCGAACCGCCAACCTTTTGATTAGCAAGTTCAGCAGCTTTAACCCGCTGCTCTACTGTTGATAGCAGCCCTTTAACTTTGCTTGAAAAATTCCCTCTAGCCAACATCACAACAGAATACAAAGAAGGGGCCGTTTGTAAAAAAAAAACAAAAACAAGTGGCTCATGTCCCATAGTACAATAGTCTTGCTTATCCAACGTAAATGGGCCAGCAGAACATTGGATAAGCGAATATGTTGGATAATAAGGAGAGATTAAGGAAAAGCCTATTAAACATCAAATTAGGTTATGATTTTACAAATTAAGCATCAAAACATGTTATACAACAAATTTGACAGAAAAAGTAGTTCAATACACAGTAATACTATGTAGTAATTACGGTATTTATGAATTTAGAACCAAAATATCACGATGTATTGAAAACATTGACTACAAAAATGCGTTGGATAATCCAGAATGTTGGATAAGCAAGTGTTGGATAAGTGAGACTCTACTGTACAAAAAAGAGGCGTTTGTAAAAAACAGCAACAACAACAAAAAAACAAGTGGCACATGTCCCATAGTACAATATAAACCTCAAACTCTGAAGCTTGGAAGCCCTGGAGCCCAGCCTCGTGGCAGGGCATTGGATGTGTCCTGCTGGGCAAAACAGGGGAGACAGCAAATAGGAACATAGAATCCTAGCGTTGGAAGAGGCCTCGTGGGCCATCCAGTCCAACCCCCTGCCAAGTAGCAGGAAAATCACGTTCAAAGCACCCCTGACAGATAGCCATCCAGCCTCTGCTTAAAAGCCTCTAAAGGAGGAGCCTCCACCACATTCTGAGGCAGAGTACCAATGTATTCCAATGTATGGATTAGCGGACTTTGGGAGGGAGGCTGCTCCCAGAGACGGCTGACCCATGCCGCACATCAAACGCAATCAAAAGCTGCAGGAAGAGGGGTTTTGGGTCTGGTGAAGGTGCAGAGTTGTGGTCGCTTTCCTGCCCAGGAGGGGGAAACTTCTCGGAGCACAAGAAACTTCCTAACTCGCCAAGCCAACTCCCCTGCTTATACGAAAAGGGGGAGGGGATCTGCTTCTCTCCGCCTAATAATGTATGTTACCTTGATACAAAACTGGACAGGAGGACCCTCCGACATGTCTCCGGCGAGGAGGAAGCGTAGGCAACAGGAAGTTCTCGGCTGGCTCTCGCTCTTTCCCCGCGCTGGCTTCCTTCCTTCCTTCCTTCTTTCCTTCCTTCCTCTTCGCTATGCCCCACTTCCTCCGGCCCTCTCCTGCCTCTCCTGTGGGGGCGCCTTCCGCGCGATGGCCTCCGGGGCCGGGGCGGGCATGTCCCCCGGTGAGGGCCGCGCGGGGTTGCTCTCCGGCCGGGGAGAGGCTCTTCCTGCTCCTCCCCCTGCCCGCCTTCCCGGGCCCCTCGGTGGAGGGAAGGCGAGACAAGGGCGCCTCTTTCCCGGCAGAGAGAAAGCGAAAGGCGCCTCACTCCCGCCTTCGGGCATCGATCGGGAGAGTTTCTGGGCTGAAGAAAAAGTGACGTGAGTTCCCAGCACTGAGCTCTGCCTCTTAAAGGGGCCGCTGCCACCAGGAAACGGAGAGAGGGAGGGAAAAAAGAACCGAGGAAGTGAATAAAAGGGATCTTTAGAGGAAACAGGAAGGAGCTGGGAGGAGGGGGAGGAGGAGGAAGGGAATCGGCAGTCACAAAAGCGGGCGGAGGGAGGAAGGAAGGAGAAGGGGTTGGGCCAGCCCTCTTCCACAGCCGGCCCCGCTTCCTGGCCTTCCCTCTCCCCTCAGGAAGCGTGAGGAGCGCCGCCACTGGGAAGAGGAAGAGAAGCTTCTTTGCGGCTGTGTTTCCTCCAAGCCAAATGTGGGAGAGGCACTGCTCGCAAGAAGCCAGGCCTCTATGTTTTTCCTCAGGGAAACGGGGTGACTGGAAGGAGGGGCTGTCACTCAAAACAGGGGACGAAGCGGCCGCTCGGGAAGCGCCCCAATCCTGTTACCCGGCCTTTCGCTCGCGCTCTGTCCCCTTCAGGGCTTCCGACCAGGAAACAAGGGCTTCGGTTACACAAAGCGGGGGGGGGGGGGGACACGGCGCACGCGCAGCTCAGCCCAAAGCGGGGGTCAATGGAGCCACAGAAGAGTCTGTAAAAAAAAGCGGGAAAGCTGTGCTTCTCTTCATAATAACGGTGTGTTGCAGTTATTGGCCAGTACTGCACGGTCGCGCTCTCGCTCCAGTGCAGGCATGGGCAAACTTCAACTCCCACAAGTCCAAAACACCTGGAGGGCCGAAGTTTGCCCATGCCTGCTCTAGTGCAACATCGCGCCTAACATTCGAACATTGTTGTTTTCGTTCAGTCGCTTCCGACTGTGACCTCATGGACCAGACCACGGCAGAGCTCTCTGTCGGCTGTAGCTACTCCCAGCTCCTTCATAGTCAAGCCAGTCACTTCAAGGATACCACCCAATATATCCATCTTAGCCTTGGTCGGCCCCTTTTCCTTTTTCATAGAATCATAGAATGGTAGAGTTGGAAGAGACCTCATGGGCCATCCAGTCCAACCCCCTGCCAAGCGTCATTCTCTTCTCCAGGCTTTCCTGTCTTCTCATGATGTGGCCAAAATACTTCATCTTTGCCTCTAATATCCTTCCTTCCAGTGAGCAGCAGGCATTATTTCCTGGAGTATTGACTGCTTGGATCTTCTTGCGGTCCAAGGTACTCTCCGGATTTTCCTCGACACCACAGTTCAAAAGTGTCTTATCTTCCTTTGCTCAGCCTTCCTTATGGTCCAGCTCTCGCTGCTGCTGCTGCTGCTCAGTCGTTTAGTCATTTCCGACTCTTCGTGACCTCATGGACCAGTCCATGCCAGAGTTCCCTGTCAGCCGTCACCGCCCCCAGTTCCTTCAAGGTCAACCCAGTCACTTCAAGGATACCGTCCACCCATCGTGCCCATGGTCGGCCTCTCTTCCTTTTTTCCTTCCATTTTCCCCAGCATCGTGATCTTTTCCAAGCTGCTGTCTCCTCATGATGTGGCCAAAATACGTTATCTTTGCCTCTAATATCCTTCCCTCCAGTGAGCAGCCAGGTATTATTTCCTGGAGTAAGGACTGCTTGGATCTTCTTGCGGTCCAAGGCACTCTCAGAATTTTCCTCGACACCACAGTTCAAAAGCGTCTTACCTTCCTTCACTCAGCCTTCCTTATGGTCCAGCTCTCGCATCCATAGGTTACTATGGGGAATACCATTGCTTTAACAATGTGGACCTTCATTGCCAGTGTGATGTCTCTACTCTTCACTTGGTCATTACTCTCCTCCCAAGAAGCAAACGTCTTCTGATTTCCTGGCTGCAGTCTGTGTCTGCAGTAATCTTTGCACCTAGAAAGACAAAGTCTGTCACTGCCTCCGCTTTTTCTCCCTATATTTGCCAGTATCAGTCTGGTTGCCATAAGCTTGGGGGGTGGGTGGGTATGTTTAACTGCAACCCAGCTTTTGCACTTTCTTCTTTCACCTTGGTGATAAGGTTCCTCAGCTCCCCCTCGCTTTCAGCCATCATAGTGGCATCATCTGCAGATCTAAGGTTGTTAATGTTTCTTCCAGCAATTTTAACTCCAGCCTTGGATTCATCAAGCCCTGCACGTCACTAGATGTGTTCTGCATACAAATTGAATAGGTAGTGTGCCGTCCGCCAGACAATAAAAAAAACCTATAAAGCTGAAACGTGCCGTCCTTTATCCGGGCGAACTGCAAATCCCTATAAGCTGTCCTAAAAATATTGAACGACTGAGTCTGGAAAACTTCAAAAAAGGATGTTTATTCATACAAAGTTGTAAACTTGGCACAGATCTTATAGTTACAGAAAATGAAACAAATTTCTATAGGTTTTAGTTACAGAATTATCCCTGGTTCCAGAAGGCAAAGGTGATTATAAAACCACTACACCCTAATCACGCTGTCTATATTAGAAGGAGAAACTCTTTCCTTCCCTATTTTTACAGCAAAGATTAGTTCTAGAAGCGACGGAATAACCTTGCTCCTCTAACTAGATTTCCTATTCCAGATCAGTATAATTCAATACTTATCTAATTTGGATAGGCTTAGATTGGCCTGGTTTTGAGAATGATTTGTCCCAGTTAGCTTTGCACAGCTGCAGCACGTTGGAAGACTATAGCCAAAAAGAGGCTCCAAAATGGAGACTAGACCCTGGTAAAAAAGGGCGGTCCTAAGATGTTGTACTCTTTGACCAATCATTGCAAAGAAGACTGCAGCCAGCTCTTGCAGACTCCAAGCCACCTTTCCTGGGCCTTTGCAGCCAGAGGCTGAAACAAAATGTAAAGGAGGGAAAACAAACAAACGACCAATAGGTAAGGCAAACCATCGTCCTGGAGGACGGAACAGGTAGGGTGAAAGTATACAGCCCTGCCGTACTCCTTTTCCAATCTTGAACCAGTCGGTTGTCTTGTGGTCTGTTCTTACTGTTGTTACTGGGTTGTTATACAGATTTCTCAATTTGAACATTAACTTTTTATATATGAAACGATGAGTATAATACCTCCCAACAAAGGATGCCTCCAGGCAGGAAGCAGCCAGGCTTTGAAGCTGTCAGGCTTTTCAGTACTAATCAAGGTGATTAATTAAAACATTCACACTTGCCTCCAACAACCATAAGTTCTTTCTCCCAGCCTGGACCTTCCACAGATATAAAAAACACACTTGCCTAGTTTCCGATATTCCTCACAACCTGTGAGGATACCTGCCATAGATGTGGGTGAAATGTCGGGAGAGAATGTTTCTGGAACATGGCCATACAGCCCAGAAAACTCACAGCAACCTGAAGTGTTAACAGCTATTGGCTAGCACTGCACCGCCTGCGCTCTCGCTCTAGTGCAACATCTCATCTAACATTTGAACATTATATATGAAACAATGGGTATAATAATTTTCTTCCACCTTCATGACAAAGGAAAATAATTGCCCAGACTTGGAGCCATTCCACACAGCCATATAACCCAGAATATTAAGGCAGATAATCTGCTTTGAACTGTGACCCTTTCCACACAGCTGAATAAAACCCCACATCATTTGCTTTGGAATATGTAGCAGTGTGGACTCAGATAACCCAGTTCAAAGCAGATATTGTGGGATTTTCTGCCTTGGTATTCTGGGTTATATGGCTGTGTGGAAGAGCCCTGGGCTATTTGAGTCCACACTGCCATATATCTCAGTTCAAAGCAGATAATGTGGGATTTTATACAGCTGGGTAGAAGGGGCCTCACTTTGAGGGAAAGGTAGAACATAAATTAAATACATGCATAAAGTGGTGTCCACAACTGTGGGCTGTGGTCTCATCTACATTGACCATTTAATGCAGTTTCAAACTGCCATTGAAGAAAATTATTTAGCTGTGCAAATGATTCATGGGAAATTCCAGAAGCGGTTTGAGACCTGGGTGATGATCACAGAAATCACGGCGCACCGATGCACATTAAAGGCTTTATTTAATGCAATTTTGTGGGAGCTCATTTTCTGGCTGCCACAGTTTGAATCTAGCTAGCTTAAAAACTACATTAAATTTTAAATTGTGTGCTAGTGCTTTTTTGTTAAGTTGCTTTGAGTTCCCTTCAGGAGAAGTGTCATTTCAGAACCACTGGCAATCATCTTTGAGAGTTCTTGGAGAATGGGAGAAGTCCCAGCAAATTGGAGGAGGGTAAATGTGGTCCCTATCTTCAAGAAGGAAAAAAAAAAGGATGGCCCAAACAATTGCCAGTACCATCCGGTCAGCGTCATGTTGATACCAGGCAAGATTATGGAAAAACATGGACTTTACATGACCTGTACGAAGACTTGAGGATTCTGGATGAATGGATTTTAATCTTGGACATTCTTAAAATTTTATATAATGTGACTTTATTTTGTAATGGTATCTGTTTTATATGAACTGTGGTTTTGTAGATTGTTTTATATGAATTGTTGTTTTTACATTGTTTTTAGGTATTGAATTTTTGCTTATTTACTGTAAGCCGATTTGAGTCTCCTCGGAGAGAAAGGCGGGGTAAAAGTGATGTAAATAAATAAATAAAAGATCATTAAGGAAGGGATCTGCAAACACTTAGAAAGTAATGCGGTCATCGCTAATAGTCAACATGGATTTCTCAAAAACAAGTCATGCCAGACTCTCTTTTTCCAATAGAGTTACAAGCTAAGTCGATGCAGGGAACGTCGTGGATGTAGCGTATCTGGATTTCAATAAGGCCTCCAACAAGGTCCCCCATGACCTGGCAAACAAATTAGTCAAATGTGGGCTAGGCAAAACTATAGTTAGTTGGATCTGTAATTGGTTAAGCAAACGAACCCAAAGGGTGCTCACCAATGCATCTTCTTCATCCTGGAAAGAAGTGGAGTGCCGCAGGGTTCCGTCCTGGGCCCGGTTCTGTTCAACATCTTTATTAATGAGTGAGATGAAGGGTTAGAAAGCATGATCATCAGGTTTGCAGACGACACCAAATTGGGAGAGATAACTAATACTTCAGAAGACAGGAGCAGAATTCAAAACTATTTTAACAGATTAGAGAGATGAATCATAACTAACAAAATAGGAGTAGAGGGGAAGTCATAGGGAGGAGGGAGCAAGCTTGTTTTCTGCTGCCCTGCAGACTAGGACGCGGAACAATGGCTTCAAACTACATGAAAGGAGATTCCACCTGAGCATTAGGAAGAACTTCCTCACTCTGAGAGCACTTCAGCAGTGGAACTCTCTGTCCCGGAGTGTGGTGGAAGCTCCTTCTTTGGAGGCTTTTAAACAGAGGCTGGATGGCCATCTGTTGGGGGTGCTTTGAATGCAATTTTCCTACTTTGCAGGGAGTTGGACTGGATGCCCCATGAGATCTCTTCCAACTCTGCAATTCTATGATTCTATTACAGATAAAGTGAGGTATAAATAAATATAATGATAATAATTAAATAACTTGGGCCCCTTCTAAACTGTTGTTATATCCCAAGATCTGATCCCGGGTTATCATCTTTCACTGCTATGAAGAGAAGATCCAAGCATGAAATTATATACACAGAAAATATAACTGACAGAACATGTCACCTGACTCTTTGGAAACAAAGCGAAATCCAGTTCAAAATAAATTTAGGAAAACATGATTCTGTCTAGAAGGCAGACCTGTCTACTATCAGTTTAATTTCCTGTGCAGAGACTGGAATAAATCTTGTCACTGCAAAAAAAAAAGCACCTGTTTTTGCATTATGGGAAGAGAACATAGAAGTTGCATGTATTTAAAATAAATTCATATGAAAGAACAAATTAGCATGTTTGGGTAATGTACGGCTGCAAATTCAGAGTTGCCTTCTGTAAGAGAAATTAAATGGGGAAGAGCCTGGTTTCTTTAACAAAGGGCTCACCAATCAGCCTCAAGTAGATGTTGAAAAGGGTGAGGAACAAGATGGAACCTTAAAGGAAGGCCACAAATCAAAGGCTGCAGTGACAGAGCAATAGTCCTTTAGCACCACCTCCGGGAACCTGCATACTGTATTCCATATTCCAGGCATGATCAAAGCCACATCTGAGTGGCACTCACTCTGACCCAATACTGCAAATTATGACCAGAAGGATACCAGGGTTGGTGATATAAAAAGCCACTATGAGGTCCAAAAGTTAATAACAGAATGCACACAAAAAAGCGTATTCAAAAAGTAATGTAAAGAAATCCAGGATGTTTATGACGTAGCCTGGCCGGGGGGGGGGGGGGGGGGGTCAGCCTTATCAATTCCATTAATTTCAATGGGAGAGAATGCAGGATGTGCTTATCTTTTGAAATCAGATTGGAATTAGATATTACTAAGTGGCGAAGTGTGTTAAAGCACTGAGCTGCTGACCTTGCAGACCGAAAGATCCCAAGTTCAAATCCCGGGAGCGGAGTAAGCGCCCGCTGTTAGCTCCAGCTTCTGCCAACCTAGCAGTTCAAAAACATGCCAATGTGAGTAGATCAATAGCTACCGCTCCGTCGGGAAGGTAACAGTGCTCCATGCAGTCATGCCGGCCACATGACCTTGGAGGTGTCTATGGACAATGCCAGCTCTTCGACTTAGAAATGGTGATGAGCACCAACCCCCAGAGTCAGACATGACTGGACGTAACGTCAGGGGAAACCTTTACCTTAAGGGCCCTTCCATACATGCCCTAAAATGTATAAGGAACAAGGATTAAAGGGGGGGCCTAAATGATGTCTGCCAAAAATGCACGTTGGGTAGCATTAACAGCTGAAAAACACGTGTTAAAAAGGTGTGCTAAAAAAACAGATTTTGGCCAGAAAATTCACATATTCGCATGAATGTATATTCTTGCAGTCAAGGAAAACACATGACTTCATTCCTATACTCTGGTATGGACTGTTTCAGCACATGTGTGCATTTAAAATCCTGAAACAGTTGATAATGGCTGTAAACAAATGGAGTCACGGACACACAGGTGGCTAAATGTAAGCACAATTGGAAAAAAAAATCCCATTGGAACTCTTTGCAATCATTCCTTTTTTCTGATGTTTATCAATTTACACAGTAGGCAGGCAAATAACCGCAAAGGAAAACAGGTTCACAAGGGAAAAAGTAAAGGCAGCAGGAGGGTGAGGAGAGATAATAACAAGAAATTTCCTTGTATGCACATTCAGATATCTTCATCTGTGCTTATAAGGTCCAGCGCATCTTGGAACGTAATTTTATTTAAACTAAAAGTTCCTGCAGGTGTCCCCCATCCATCTTGTGGATTTCTAAAATCCATTACAAAGGAATGTGTCAGGATGGCAGGGGAGCATATACTGGGACTGACAGCTCTGTGTTTAGATTTTTTGGCCCACTTATTTGTCCCGGGGATTATGATGCTTTCTAAAAGCATCCTAATTTTGTAGGATTGTTCTCACCTTTTGTTCAAGGGATGTTTTAGAAAACTAAGCAATGCAAGTTACAAAAGAAACAATACGGCACAAAGTAGACTGGCATGTTTTATACGGAACGATCCCCATATCCACATGGAATATGTTCCTGACTTACCGTGAAAAAGGAAATGAGCAATATCTTTCTAAAGTTGCCCTGGAAGGCCTAGAGAGATATCTATTAAGTCCCCCAACCTGATCCTGTGGTAACCTCTGATGGAAGCATACTATAGAGTTGCTTGGAGGACCTACAAAATTCATAGAATCCTAGAGTTGGAAGAAACTACAGGGGCCATCCAATCCAACCCCCTGCCATGCAGTGTACAACCAAAGCACTCTTGACAGATACCCATCCAATCTCTGTTTAAAAACTTCCAGAGAAGGAGATTCCACCACACGCTGAGGCAGCATATTCCACTGCTGAACAGCTCTTGCCATCAGGAACTTCTTCCTAATGTTTAGGTTCTTCTTAATGTTTCCTGCAATTTGAATCCATTGCTCCATTGTCTTTAGAATAGCAGAAAACAAGCTTGCTCCCTCCTCAATGTGGCATCCTTTCAAATACAGGCAGTCCCCGAGTTACAAACATCTGACTTACAAACAAGTCATAGTGAAGAATGTGGGTTTAGGTCTGTTCTTAAGTTGAATTTGTATATGAGTCGGAATTGGTACATTTTAAAAGTGTAACTTCATATTTGTGTGTGTATCTCTCTCTCTCTCTCTCTCTCTCTCTCTCTCTCTCTCTCTATATATATATATATATATATATATGCTTTTGATAGTATAGGGAAGGGTTAACACTTTGTGGGGTTTGTTTTGCTGTTTGTACCCCTGTTCAGAAGATTTTATCTCACTTTCTGTCCCTGTGAGAATTGGATTTTTAAAAATTTAGCTTGTTGTGGAAACAAAGATGGATGAGATAGTTTCAGTTGAGACCCCCTTTCCCCATGATAACTCTTTCACGGGTGAATTTCCTTTCCAAGGGGTACATTTCTTTCACTTCTTATTTTCTCACCCACGTTCTTAACTGTGAGTCATTTGTAAGTCAGATATTTGGAACTCGCAGATTGCCTGTACAGAGGACATGCTGTACTTACAAATATTAGAAAGCTTCAGTTGTATATTTAAATAATAATTAAAATGAAGTTCCATAGTATCCAATATCTAAAGTAAGTACAAATACCAGCATGGCATAACCGTACAACTTTTTATAAGAATTAATGCTAAATTGAAGCTGCAAATGATTGAACTAATTTAAACAATTATGAAGAAACTACTTCTCCCGATCTATTTTGTATGAATCAATTTTCAAATTAAATGCAAATGAACTTATGAAATGCTAGCTAATTTTAAATGCAAGGAGCAAAGTTTTTTTAATTGCTGGATTGTCTAGCCAATAAATGAGGCGAATAAATAATGTGTTCTTTGTTTCACCCACACAGATGGCCATCCACTAATCAGAGCAGTAGATTTTATATGGCTCTGTTTCTACAAGTATAGTGTCTTCATTCATACTGTATTTTCTTATGCTACCCTTCACTGATTATGTCACTAGAAAGGAGAGCCTCTTTTTAAAAATTAAACCTTTCAGCATGTTCATGGCTCTCCTGTAACTATTTTTATATTTATCCTCACTTTATTTATTTGCGTTTATCTCTTTAGATAAAAAAATGTAACTTTTCTGAATTTTTTCATATTTACTAGCTCAGGGTTTTGGCTGAACAGACTGTGAAGGCTGGCAACTACTGCGTGCTTTATAGCACATTGACTTGGTGGAGACATTAACCAGACTGCCTAAAAGTATAGCAGGTTTTGTTTGTACCTGCATATTCATGGATTTCCATGTAGTCCCCTCTTGAAATATGCCAGGTTTCTCTTCCTGTGTCTCTTCCTCTGATCATGTGCCACGTTCAGACTCATGGAACATCTCAGAAATTGATCTTTGCCCATTTCCATGGAACTTTTCTTTTATTATTGAGAAATCACAGTCAAAATGTTAATGTGCTTCAGAAATATTGCACTAGATGAGCATTCAAACCATTTTGTTTCAGTGCTAACATTAATCTTTCTGTCATTTTATCTTTGTTGACTATGAAGCCCCTTCCACAAAGCTGAATAAATTCCCACATTATCTGCTTTGAACTGGAATATATAACAGTGTGGACTCAGATAACCCAGTTCAAAGCAGATATTGTGGGATTTACTGCCATGATATTCTGGGATGTAGGGCTGTGTATTTTTTTTTTCTGTGTCAGGAGCCACTTGAGTCGCTTCTGGAGTGAGAGAATTGGCCGTCTGCAAGGATATTGCCCAGGGGATGCCCAGATGTTTTGATGTTTTTACCATCCTTGTGGGAGGCTTTTCTCATGTTCCCTTATGGGGAGCTGGAGCTGATAGAGGGAGCTCATCCACACTCTCCCCAGGTGGAATTCGAACCTGGCAGCTTTCAGGTCAGCAACCCAACCTTCAAGTCACTTAGTCCACTACGCCATCTGGGGGCTGTGTAGAAGGGCCCCGAGTTCATTGTCGAAGGTTTTCATAGTCGGAATCACTGGGTTGCTGTGCGTTTTCTTGGTTGTTTGGCCATATTCCAGAGGCATTCTCTCCTAATGTTTCACCCACATCTATGGCAGGCATCGTCTTATCTCATAACCTCTGAGGGTGCCTGTCACAGATGTGGGCGAAACATCAGGAGAGAAAGCTTTTGAAACATGACCATTCAGTCTGGAAAACTTACAGTAACCTAGACTCTGAGTTTACTTGAAGGTGGCATCGTTATTGGGTCTGAGACAATAGAAACAAGCAAAACACATAATCCATTTCTTTCACTTTTTAAGTTACAGGGATGATTTAAATCCTGAGATGGGAGAATTCAAAATGACCAGTCCAACCCACTGCCAAGAAGCAGGGAAATCACATTCAAAGCACCCCTGACAGATGGCCATCCAGCCTCTGCTCAAAAAGCCTCCAAAGAAGGAGCCTCCACCACACTCCAGGGCAGAGAGTTCCACTGCCGAACAGCTCTCACAGCGAGGAAGTTCTTCCTGATGTTCAGGTGGAATCTCCTTTCCCGTAGTTTGAAGCCATTGTTCCGTGTCCTAGTCTCCAGGGCAGCAGAAAACAAGCTTGCTCCCTCCTCCCTATGACTTCCCTTCACATATTTATACATGGTAATCATGTCTCTTCTCAGCCTTCTCTTCTGCAGGCTAAACATGCCCAGCTCTTTAAGCCGCCCCACATAGGGCTTGTTCTCCAGGCCCTTAATCATTTTAGTTGCCCTCCTCTGGACATTTTCCAGCTTGTCAACATCTCCCTTCAATTGCAGTGCCCAGAATTGGACATAGTATTCCAGGTATGGTCTAACCAAGGCAGAATAGAAGGGGAGCATGACTTCCCTGGATCTAGAGATTATATTCCTATTTATGCAGGCCAAAATCCCATTGGCTTCTTTTTGCCACCACATCACATTGTAGGCTCATGTTTAACTTGTTGTCCACGAGGACTCTTAAGATCTTTTTCATACGTACTGCTGTCGAGCCAGGCATCATCCCCCATTCTGTATATTTGCATTTCATTTTTTCTGCTTAAGTGGAGTATCTTGCATTTGTCCGTTGAACTTCATTTTGTTAGTTTCGGCCCATCTCTCTAATCTGTTAAGATCGTTTTGAATTCTGCTCCTGTCTTCTGGAGTATTGACTATCCCTCCCAGTTTGGTGTCGTCCACAAACTTCATGATCATGCCTTCTAACCCTTCATCTAAGTCGTTAATAAAGATGTTGAACAGAACCGGGTCCAGGACGGAACTCTGCGGCACTCCACTCGTCACTTCTTTCCAAGATGAAGAAAACGCATTGGTGAGCACCCTTTAGGTTTGTTTGCTTAACCAATTACAGATACACCTAACCGTAGTTTTGCCTAGCCCACATTTGACTAGTTTGTTTGCCAGAAGGTCATGGGGGAACTTGTCAAAGGCCTTACTGAAATCCAGATAGGCTACATCCACGGTGTTCCCTGCATCTACCCGACTTGTAATTTTATCGAAAAAAGAGATCAGATTAGTCTTGCATGATTTGTTTTTGATAAATCCATGTTGACTATTAGCAATAACCGCATTTGTCTCTAAATGTTTGCAGACCACTTCCTTAACGATCTTTTCCAGAATCTTGCCTGGTATCGACGTGAGGCTGAGGTAGAAAGATTGCTATGGCTTGCGGAATGGTCAAGAATGAGAATTAGGACTTTTGCAAAGGAATCAAGACTCATGATGGACATGAGAGTCAAAGAATACCAGAATCAAAATGAATGATGCTCATGTAAAATCCTAGGCCAAACAGAAAGGTATGGATACCCTATCCAGTGGCGTTCACTGCTTGAGAAAATGCCAAGAATATTCTTCAATATCCCTGAGCAGTTTTAGTAGCTCACTATATTTTCTAGCTGTGGCAGCATCACACAAAACCTGTTTCCTCTTTTAAGTCCCAGCAGCTCCTGATGCTGACAAATTGCCTCCTATTTTTGAACAGACTAAATATTTTACAGACTATATATAGGCTAACTAGTACATTTCTTTTTTTTTTATTCTTTTATTTATAAGTTTCATTTTACATAAATTTCTAAATTAATCTAACTCATTAGTAAACTTCTACTTACATGAGTTTTGTGCTTGCCTCTTACTAGAAAACTGTTCCTATAAATTATTGTCTAAAATATTTTACCACTTTGAAATGGTAATCATCTGCATATCTTGTCACAATTTTTAGAGGATTTATTGTCCTTTCTTAGCTATAACTCTGTGTTTGAACCAAACCCGGACCTCTTGGACCAGACCCGTGGGCTCTTAAATGAGATTCACATACCATAAGAGGCTGAGAAGACCAAATAGGGGCTGTTTAGTTGACATCTTTTTATCCATTCAAAACAATTTGGTTGTTTGTTTCTTATCATAACCACATAAAGATATTTATCATAAACATATCACATTATTTATCCCCCTTATTTTCTCTCTACCTTTATTTTTACCTTGCACTCTCTCATTGGGAAAGTTGCTTTTTCTTTTTCTTCATTTCTAGCCTTATTACATTTTCTCTTCAAACCCAAAAAACAGTTACTAACAACAATTCAGTTATTGTTACTTATAGTAATTCCCTTGCAGAATTGCTGTTGGAGTGTTCTAGTAACCTCTTCTGAACTGAATGATCTTATACTTGACTTATTTGCTTCAAAATTGTCTCAGATTTTAATTTAATGTATTAATACTAGTACTGGTGCATTGTGCTTTTCAAAGTAATATATGCAAACTAGCTGTGCCCGGCCACATGTTGCTGTGGCTTATGGGAATCATTTGTTGACCAGGTGGAATAGCAGTGAATAGCCGTGCAGCCTCAAAGCTTGGCCATTTTCTTATGCATATCCTTGTTTGGTGAGCTGGAATACAATGGAATAGGCTTGCTGCTTGGAAGGCTGGGTACTTGCGTCCTAGGGGAATGGTTTTTTGGCCAATTTGAATTGCACTGAATAGCCTCGCTGCTTCAAAGCCTGGCTGCTTTCTATATAGGGCCATTCTTCGTTGGCCAGGTTGAATGGGACGGAATAGCCTCATGGCTTCAAAGTCTGGGGGTTTTCTATCTAGGGGAAATCTTGGTTGGCCAGGTTGAACTGCACTGAATATCCTTGCTGCTTGCAAACCTGGCTGCTTTCTATCTTGTGGAATTCTGGTTGGCCAGGTTGAATAGCAATTAATAGTCTCGGTGCGGCAAGTATGAATGCTGCAATTAGCCACCTTGATTAATATTTAATGGCCATGCAGCTTCAAAGCCTGCCTGCTTCCTGCCTGGGGGAATCCTTTGTTGGGAGGTGTTAGCTGGCCCTGGTTGTTTCCTTTCTGGAATGTCCCTGTTTTCAGAGTGTTGCTCTTTATTTACTGTCCTGATTTTAGAGATTATATTGTTCTATATTATTATACCACAGTAATTATTATATATTATATTTATAATCTGATATCATCTGCTTTGAACTGGATTATATGAGGCCCGTTGTACACAACTGTATAAAATCCACACTGGACTGGGTTATATGGCAGTGTGGACACAAGGTAATCCCGTTCAAAGCAGATAGTGTGGATTATCTGCCTTGGCATTCTGGGTTATACAGGTGTGTGGAAGAGCCTTGAGTCTACACTGCCATATAATCCAGTTCAAATCAGATAATCTGTATTTTATAGGCAGTGGCCTGAGTGAAGTGGTCCTGGCGTTATTGGGGCTTAGTGGGTTGCTAGGAGACAAAATGGGTGGAGGCAACCCTTCTAACTGGCAGCAAGGAGAGAAAACAGTTTGTTCTCTTCCTCTAATTTGGGCTTTATATTTTAGGATGGTTTTTTTGTTGTTTAAAAGACATAGCTTGGATGACTATGTCTTTTGTAGCCAAATTTGGTGTGATTGGGTTCAGTGGTTTTGCTGTTTACTCCATAATAAAGTGCCACATTACATTTTTATATATATAGATAGAAGACATGTCCCTTCCTAAAAGAACCTTCATTCTAAAATTCAATATAACAGGAAAAGGAAAGAGAGGAAAGGAAACATAATGTTAATTCAACCATATCAGCATGACAACAGGATTGGGAAGCAGGGAAGAAAATGGGAATGATCCAGACAACATTAGGCACATTGAGTTTGGCGGGAAAGTCTGGCAAATCCTTAACTCAGTGGGGTTTTTAAGAGGCCCACTATGTATTCTATATTTTGTTTGGCTTTATATTTAGACAGTAAGTAGAATAAACAAATGTTACCAAAATGCATTATTATGCTCAGCCTATTTATCCCAAAACAAGAATACCTAATAATAAACCTAATAATAAATTTATATTTTTGGCGTCCACATTTTTCATTAGTCTGCACCCACCCAGATATACACACTCAATATACCCCCCGTCAGAATAAAGGAAATAGCCGAGGTAAAATGGCAGCTGCATTTGAAATATATTATTAGCAGATGACCAACATATTGAATTAATGAATATTGATTGCTGTAACAAAAGAAACCTTAAAATATTAAGACAAATTAAGTAATGAAACAGAAAAACAGAACAATTGTACAAACAATCAATCCTGGCATCTTAGTAAGCTTGTAACATTGCACTTACCAAAAAAATCCTATGCCATAGAACAATGCCTTTACCATGCTGTAGAAATGTCTGCAGCTGGGAGAAAGGTTGGATGTAAATAAAATAAATAAGTAAATTTTATAATATAAAAACTTTGGCATGTCTCTAATATTCTGCCTAATTTTGTGAGTGTAAAATACATTGTAGCTCATAGCCATCATGCTCTGAATTTACCTATTTATAAAATTCTGCAGCCTAGTAGCCTGCATCGTATCTATTGATAATAAATTGTACAAGGACATTCTACAGTATGCTGTTAAGTATTTCTCTTATTTATCTTTGATGAACCTAATGTATTGTGTTGGGGCAATCACCAAGTTTTAGTAATCAGAGAGAGAAATAAACAAATTCTCACCATTCATACTTTGCACAGCATTCATCCTGTTCTCGACCTGAATCCTCGGTGCCAGGAATTAAGACCCTTGCATGATCCTCTGAAAAACCAGGAGGAGCTCACAACCCTTTGATCGTTCTGAATTAACATGCTTCCACTACAATCCCCAATTCATGTTTCAATAAGGATAATTGAATACTGTACTTCACACTCTTGTGACCTCATAACAGAGTTCAAGATGCATTATTAACTCTGTCAAATATGCATGTGCCAATGAGAGAGAGAAAATGGGAGGCAAGCCTTGTTCAAGATTAATCCTGGATAAGATCAAAAAAAGATCTTATCAGGTGTCCCATTTTTAAGTGCTGGCAATTATGAAAAAGACTAGATTGCTCTTAGTGCAATTTGAACAGAAGTAGCAAAGGAATTGCCACCTCAGCAAAACAGATCTATTAAGTAAATAAGACTGGTTTGGCTGGGAAAACTCAATGTATAGCTAAAATAACAGAAGGTACCTATTTGTCCTATGGCTGGAATGAAGAAAATGACAGTGGCTCATGTTTTCTAGCCTTGCTGATGTACTTCAGCCACAGCTGAAGCAGCTAGGTAAGGTACCCACATTCCTGTTCCTAGATTAGAAAAGCAAGAGGAACATTTCCTGTCCTTCAGCTGAAAGAACAGAGCTGTAAATTTATAAGGAAGTGAAACTGAAGACAGGGATGGGGTGGAGATGGAAGGTGACTATTTGACCTACTTACATGCAAAATACAATACAGTAACTCCAAAAAATACAGTATGGCAATAACTTTATTTGGCCAGCCCAACACAGGAAATACATCACATTAGAATAATAGAAACATAGAATCGTAGAGTTGGAAGAGACCTCACGGGCCATCCAGTCTAACGCCCTGCAAGAAGCAGGAAAATCTCATTCATAGCACCCTCGACAGATAGCCATTCAGCCTCTGCTTAAAAGCCTCCAAAGAAGGAACCTCCACCACACTCTGGGGCAGAGAGTTCCACTGCCGAACAGCTCTCACAGTGAGGAGGTTCTTCCTGATGTTCAGGTGACATCGCCTTTCCTGCAGTTTGAAGCCATTGTTCCGCGTCCTAGTCTCCGGGGCAGCAGAAAACAAGCTTGCTCCCTCCTCCCTATGACTTCCCCTCACGTATTTGTACATGGCTGTCATGTCTCCTCTCAGCCTTCTCTTCTGGATGCCCAGCTCTTTAAGCCGCTCCTCATAGGGCTTGTTTTCCAAACCCTTAATCATTTTAGTTACCCTCCTCTGGACGCTTTCCAGCTTTTCAACATCTCCCTTCAATTGCGGTGCCCAGAATTGGACACAGTGTGTTTCCAGGTGTGGTCTAACCAAGGCAGAATAGAGGGGTAGCATGACTTCCCAGGATCTAGACACTATACCCCTATTATGTTAGACCAAGCATGGGCAAACTTCGGTCCTCCCATGTGTTTTGGACTACAACATCCACAATTCCTAACTGCCTACCGACTGTTAGGAATTGTGGGAGCTGAAGTCCAAAACACTTGGATGGCCAAGTGACCCTAACTAGACATGATAAAGATATCCTGTAGGGGAAGAAATACCCAAGTTATGATCCCTGCTTGCCCCTTCAATAGCCCCACAGAAAAATGTCCTTAAATCCCAGGTGTCCAGAATTTTACACACGTTTGTTTTTTGTGGTTTTTGTTTGTTTGTTTGTTTTTTGATAACCTGAACTGGCCTAGTCTTTCAACAAAAGAGACTGGGAATTAATAGTACATTATTCTGTAAGCACATATTCTATATCTTGAAGTCTAGTCCTTCCTCTTGCTAGGTCATGTTCCAATTCAGTTGCAAAAATTTTTAAAACAAAACAATATGTACACAGCCAGAACAATACGTACCAGTAAGAAATGCACTTGCCTATCCATACTGTGCTGTATAAGTTAGCTTTTTTGACCTAATGCACATATAATCTTCCAATGAACATGGCTGATCTTTGTAGATGGTTCCTAATCCAACAACAGACATTGATCACAAAATCTAGTGCTATGCATATTTGCATAAAAACGTATATATTGACAAAGTGGAAAATCCATTCAGAAATCTATTACCTTCATACCTTTCCATCACTAATGGTTAATAGTTATGCCTAACTAGGTTGCCCATTTAGGACTTCTTTGTAGGTTTCAATGCTGGCTATGAATCATTATTCAATGGAAAATCAGAATTGCAGTTAATGCTGGTGCCAAGAAATCCCAAAAGGGTATTACAGGCAGTCCCTGAGTTACAAACAACACAGTTAAGAACAGGCATTAGACAAAAGGAAGTGAGCGAAATCTATCCCTAGGAAGGGAAATTCACTCCTGAAAAGGGTATGGGGAAAAGGGGTCTCCTCTGAAGTTTTATCATCAATCCTTGTTTCCACAACATGCAACGGTGGGTGTGACACTATGTATATGGAGAACAAAGGAATACAGAACCCAATCAAATGTTTTGAGATCCCATCAGTGTGGGAGTTATTTATTCCAAACTAACAAGCCATCACTGGTAATAAACAGGCATAGCAAGATCATATAAACAAACACTCAGAGAGGGGCAATTACTATATTTAATGAGCTAGCCACTCCCAGAATACACTGAGATCAATTTCCAGTGCCAAATTTGCTAATTAATTCCAATTCAGTGGTTTCATTTTGCAATCTTTTGTTGAAACTCCTTCCCATTTGCAAGCATGGCAACTTTAAACGTTTAAAGGTCTGCTGTACCCCTAAGAAACGCTGTGTTTATTTATCATTCAGTGTAACATTTGGCCTATTTGTCCTATGTAATAGTAAAAGAGCATGGATGCTATGCATCAAATTTGTAGAAAGGTGTGGAAGCTATTACCCAGAGCCTGCAATATCTGAGCAGGTGTGTTAATGACAATGTCACTTCGAGATCTCTCACCCATAGGGCCACCATAGCTGACTTGGGCCCCTTCCACACAGCTGAATAAAATCCCACATTATCTGTTTTGGACTGGAATATATGGTAGTGTGGACTCAGATAACCCAGTTCAAAGCAGATATTGTGGGATTTTCTTTTTTGATATTCTGGGTTATATGACTCTGTGGAAGGGTCCTTGGGCCCCTTCCTCACAGCTGAATAAAATCCCATATTTTCTGCTTTGAACTGGAATAAATTGCAGTGTGCACTCAGATATCCCAGTTCAAAGCAGATATTGTGGGATTTTCTGCCTTTGTATTCTGGTTTATATGGCTGTGTGGAAGGGCCCATGGTGGAAATTAATAACAGCAAGCTAAATTCATCCTTGATGGGATGAATTATATTGTTTGGTTCTATTAGATTTGCCTTAGTATATATGAGCCCAGAATTTCCAGCTGTTTCAGAGATTGAAGTATCCCTTCACCAGTTAAAATGGGAGGAGACTAACTCTGGAAAAGATGACCTGTCTGATGGGCTGCCTGTTTCTCTGGTACATTCCCAATTAATTACATGTACCGTATATGCTCGAGTATAAGCCGACCCGAATATAAGCCGAGGCACCTAATTTTACCACAAAAAAACTGGGAAAACATTGACTCCAGTATAAGCCGAGATACCAATAGAATTACATTAATTGAGGCCTCAGTAGTTTAAATGTTTTTGAATCTTTACATCAAACTGTAATTTAAGATATGACTGTCCAACTCTGATTAAATCATTATTTTCATCTTCTTCAATGTAAACGTGCTTATGTATCCTTTTAATAATAATAGAGTGAAATAATAAATGTATTAATAATAATAAAAATAGAGTAAAATAAATGTAATAGTAACAACAATAATAGAGTAAAATAATAAACATAATAATAATAATTAATAGAGTAAAATAATAAATGTAACAATACCAATAATAATAGAGAAAAATAATAGAGAAAAATAACAAATATACCATATATACTTGAGTATAAGCCGACCTGAATATAAGCCCACCAGGACCATCACCCAAGTATAAGCCGAGGAAGTTTTTTTTCAGTCCTAAAAAGGGCTGAAAAACTAGGCTTATACTCGAGTATATACAGTATGTTGTTGGTTTTGTGGTGTGCCTTCAAGTCATTTCCGACCCTAAGATGAACTTATCATTGGGTTTTCTGGGGCTCAGTGTGCAAAGTTATCCCGTGGGTTTTCATGGCCAAACAGATATTCAAACCCTGTTTTCCAGTCACAGTCCACCACTCAAATCACTATGCCATACTGACCTTCTCATTAGAAGTTTGTAAGAAAAAAAACTCCTTATGACAAATTTTTAAAACACTAGCCCAGGCTCTCTTTTCCTATTGGGTACTATCTATCTAGATTTTTAAGCAGCATTGGCATTAGAAGAATGATGGAAAATGGCTGGAAAAAATAGGCTTTTACTTTTGGAAGACACAGTCATGTCTATAAAGAAGCTTAAGTGAGGAATTTTTTTTTTTACTCTAGCTAGTTCTTGTGTTCCTAGGTAAAAATCAGCTCACTGTGAAATCACTTACAATGCATGCATAAATAGCAAAGGAATAATAAAAAGGGGAGGGGAGAGAGCAAAGAGGTATCATCAGCTCCCCCTGCATGCTAAAAAAGGCATAAATTTTGAGATCTCCAGGTGCCTTTTTGGCAAAATACTGAGCTAGAGGGGAGAAAATGTGGTCAAAATAATTATAAGATATTTTAAATTTTTTACTTTAAAGAATTTTTACAATTTTATTTATTGATGGTACTTTGACTTTCGTCATTTCCAACCCTAATATGGCAAGGACACTAAGGCCCCTTCTACACAGCTGAATAAAATCCTACATTATCTGCTTTGAACTGGAATATATGGCAGTGTGGACTCAGATAATCAAGTTCAAAGCAGATACTGTGGGATTTTCTTTCTTGATATTCTGGGTTATATGGCTGTGTGGCTATGATTCATTTTGAAAATATGAAACACATCACATTTCTACCATATGTGGTGGATATGTGACAAAGCAAAATAATATTGAAAACTGATACAAAATAGATACAAGACAATTTTAAAATCAGAATATAGCCAGATCCATCTTTATTTTTATTGGGATGTGCAAATGGACAAACAAAAATGTAATTATCAAGTTATTACACTGTAATCACTTTATCTGCAAAATGCTAAAATAAAGAACTACTCTCAAAAGAAAATTGTATTGTAAAAGAACTGATAGAAATTGACAATTTGTCTTTTTTGTGCCCTCCCTTATCCCCTCTGACCTCCACAATCACCCATCCCACAGCATTTGGGGGAGCCAGCTGATATAGAGATACAATCATGAGAACTCATTGCCAAATTTCAAGAGACAGTTCAGATTTGGCTGTGTGGGAAGAGGCTGCAAAGGGATCCTGAGGTGGGACTGGTTGCATCTCACCTATAAGTATGATGGCATCTTGTGATTTGTTTGTTTGTTTGGCCAAGTGTCAACTATGAAATTTCATCAGCTGTCATCTGTAAATTACTACTAAAATACTATGACATGCAATACTACCTATAGCATTAATTTTTAGATGCTTGCTTAAGATCTACCTGTTTAAACAGGCCTTTCTTTAATATGAGTCATATTGGCCAAGTGTATTGATTAATTGGTTTTAATCTGTACTCTGCTTTGAGTTTCATTAATCTCAAACAATAAAAAATAATTACAAACTGTCAAATATCAAACATGCCAAATAATGTTATCATGTTTCACATAATGACATCAACTATTCTGCAACTATCTTGCAAATGAATTTCCAGTTTATATCTCTCCAAATCTGAGGGGAGACAACATCTTTCACTTTTAGTAACAATAACATTGTAACATTCCAACTAGATCAAGAAAAAGCAGAAATATTAACAAATAATATGCAATTGATTAATGTGTATCAAACTGGCTGATGATATTAACAATAGGCCATTCTGTGCCCAGACTTGAAACATATGCAGGTACCTCTCAGATTCTAGTCATGTGATGAATATAAAATCCTCCCTCCCTATAACCTCCCCCCCCGACAACTAAAGCTAGCAGGGTTTTTAATTTACCTATTTTGTAAAGGGGAGATTGAGTTTGTGACAATATTTCAAAATTAATATAATTCTATTTCATTCCTGTTTTGTCTAAGCAGGTTGAGATGAGATAATTTAAAGATATTTTTCAGGTATCTCCCACCCCTTTATCACCTTTCTTGAACCTTCTCCTAGGGACTGGTGCATATGAGACAAAACATACATACAGAGGATATACATTGTTAAGCTATGCAGATGGGTTTGTGTAGAGCAGCAGTTCCCAATCTCCAGGTATTTTGGACTTCAACTTACCAGCTGTTAGGAACTGTGGAAGCTGAAATCCAAAACACCTCGAGGCCCAAACGTTGGGAACCACTGGTATAGATGGTCTCAATAAAGCCTTCTTTTGTTAATATATCTGAGTGGTTGCTGGGTTGCTGGGTACAGAACTAGCACTAGCACCCAAAATCCACAAAACAGCTTTTCCTCATACTGCACAATGGCAGGAGAGTGCAAGGTACCCTTTGAGTCCACAGTGATATGGAGCCATAGATTTAGCCAGTGTCCCAGGTGAACTATGCATTCTAGAGCATGTGCCAGAACCTTTCCACTGCACAGAAATCACTGGACCTTCCACAGATAAACCCCACTTGCCTAGTTTCCAACAGACCTCACAACCTCTGAGGATGCCTGCCATAGATGTGAGCGAAATGTCAGGAGACAATGCTTCTGGAACATGGCTGTACAGCCCAGAAAACTCACAGCAACCCAGTGATTTTGGTCATGAAAGCCTTCTTCAACACAATGTGGAAAATGTTCCTTGAAGATAAAAACTCTAACGCTTAAACAGTGGTACAACAGATTTATTTTGTGTCAAAAGCATTGCATAATAAATAAGTTTAAAAGTGATGAAATAAAGGAATCACAAGCAACTAAATAGTTTTAGACCAAAAGCGGGCAACAGCGACCGCGTTGTCCGTAGCTTTAAACAACTTCTCCTCCGTACATGAGGCGGAACATTGTGGGCAAACATACATATGTGGAGTTGTTTGTTCTGCTCCATAGTCAGGGGTGGCTGAAGGTATACTCAAAGTAAGCAGTTGCATATAGTACCCAATTACTAGGTGCGCTCTTGAGGCGCCTGGAAGGAAAGGGGGAGGAGCTGCCTGAATGACGGGCAGCCCCTGGCTGTCCGTCATTCAGGCGGCTCTGCCCCCTTCCCTTCCCGGATGAGCCCTCTGCAAGGCTATTCATTGAGGGAGAGGAGTCCTGCCCAGGGAGCGTGTCATAGACAGGCCCCGCCCCCGTCCCCGCAAAATGGCTGCGCCCTTGTGGGGTGTGTGGTTGTGCCTGGCCTTCGGCTGGGAGGCAGCGCAGGGCCCGGGGGCAGCTTTGGAGCCAGAGCCCCTGCGGGACTAGAAGGAGGAAATCATGCTGCACGTGAGGCCCAGGTGGAGCCTGGTGGCTTTCATCGCCATGCAGGTGAGCCCGGCCACATCCAAGCCCTCCCTGCAGATGGCCGTCCAGCCTCTGCATCATAATAATAATAATAGGATCCCAGAGTTGGAAGAGTTCCTCAAAGGCCATCCAGCCCAGCCAAAAAAGAAGGCACCATCAAAGCCCTCCCTGCAGATGGTCGTTCAGACTCTGCATAATAATAATAGGATCCCACAGTTGGAAGAGTTCCCCAAAGGCCATCCAGCCCAGCCCTCCTCTGCCAAAAAGGAAGGTACAATCAAAGCCCTCCCTGTAGATGGCCATCCAGCTCCTGAGTAATATAATAATAATAATAATAATAATAATAATAATAATAATAATAATAATAATAATTGAAGTTGGAAGGGTTCCCCAAAGGCCATCCAGCCCAGCCCCCTTCTGCCAAAAAGGAAGGCACCATCAAAGCCCTCCCGACAGATGGCCATTTAGACTTTGCATAATAATAATAATAATAATAATAATAATAATAATAGGATCCCAGAGTTGGAAGGGCCCCCCAAAAGCCATCTAATCCAACCTCCTCCTGCCTTCATGCAGGAAAAGTACCATCAAAGCCCTCGCTGCAGATGGCCGTCCAGCCCCTGCTTAATAATAATAATAATCCTAGAGTCAGAAGGAGCCCTTCTGCCAGGAAGGAAGGCACCATTAAATCCCTCCCGACAGATGGCTATCCAAGAAGCCTATTATCTTTGCTATTAATCTCCATGGCTCTCTTCTTCCACTCTCACTGCATTTGGGGGGGGGGGTTCCAAAATACTGTTTGCTTACACTTGAAAATTACCTAGGGTCGGCTTTGTCCACAGACACACAAGGTGGAGGATTCCTCCAGGTAGTGCCATCTTGCCAGGTTGTCTTTTGATCTGCCCACTCCGCTTCTGACTCTATTTAGGGGTTTCCAAGTTGCCATGTCTTGGTTTGCCCCTGGAGGCAGACCCTCATGGAGGGCCATCCAGTTGGAATTGCCTGGTTTAGCTGCCCAGAGGGATACTCTTGCTGTTGCTGGAGGGACATTAAGAGGAGTGGTGGTTCTCATGAAGCTTTTCCTTGATTTGAGTCTAGTAGGAGGAGGCTGATAGTCATGCAGTGGATGGCTTTCGCAATGTTCGACCCTATTTCTCCCACAGTAAGCAGCAACTTCTCATTGCACATTGGAGGGGGGGCAATGCCAGCTAACTTGTAGAGTTTATCAACAGGTGTAGGTTTAAGGCATCCTGTGATTATTCTGCATGTTTCGTTCAGTGCTATGTCCACCTGCTTCGCATGGGCAGACTTGTGCCGGACAGGACAGGTGTACTCAGCAGTTGAGGGCCAGGGCTGATGTTATTATTAATTGTGGGTCTGCACCCCATGCACTGCCAGTAAGTTTCCACAGAATGTTGTTGCATGCAGCTACTTTGTGCTTGGTGTTCATGCAGTGTTTCCTATATGTTAGTGTTCGATCTAAGGTGACACCAAGATATTTAGGGTGGAAACAGTGTTTGAGGTCTTGGCCTTCCCAAGTAACTTTCAGTTTCCTGTTGGCTTCACGGTTACCTAGGTGGAAGCACACACTTGTGTTTTGGCAGGGTTAGGTTTCAGGTGGATATCTTTGTAGTAGCTGGAGAGATTGTTCAAGGCATTCCTGAGTTGGTTTTCAACAGTTTCAAAATCTTTTGCTTGTGTTGTTAGGCCAAGGACATCAGCATATATAAAGGTCTTTGTGAGTGATGGTTGTGGCTGATCATTCATGAAGATGTTAAACAAAGTTGGTGCAAGAACGCTGCCTTGGGGTAAACTATTTTTTGCCTCCTCCATCTACTTTTCCTGCCCTGAAACTCCACATAGAAGCTGCGGTTTTCCAGGAGGGTCTGGACAGTTTTTGTAAAGTCAAAGTCCTGGGTAATATGGTAGATTTTATGCAGCATTTTTCTATGTTTTCATAGGATGCCATAAGGTCCACAAAAACTGTTCCCGTAATGCAGCCTTTCTCATAGCCTTCCTCGATATGCTCAGTCAGATGAAGAATTTGACCTGTACAGTTTTTCCCTGGTCTGAAACCTGCTTGTTGTACAATAAGCTTGGGTTCAATAGCAGGTCCTAATTAATTTAATAGCATCCTCTCATATACTTTATATAGATGACATAAGAGAGAGATTGGTCGGTAGCTTCTGGCATTGGAGGCATCTTTACCAGGTTTTAAAATGGCAATGATCTTAGTTTTCCTCCATAATCTGGGAATCTGTTTGTGTGCCAAACATTGATTGTACAAGGGTTGAATGAAAAGTAATGCCTCCACTTTCGTTACTTCGGTTTGGATGGGAATATTTTAATAAATCAAATGCAGAAATAATCCTTAGAATTGTTGTATGTCTTTCGGGCTGTGTGGCCATGTTCCAGAAGCATTCTCTCCTGACGTTTCGCCCACATCTATGGCAGGCATCCTCAGAGGTTGTGAGGTATGGATAAACTAAGTCAGGAAAGGAAAGAATATATATCTGTGTAGAGTCCAAGGTGTGGCAAGAGTTCTTCGACAACACAATCCTTAGAATGTGCTCTTTAACTACCACTATTCACTCTTCCACATAATCACCAGACAATTGGATACATTTCTGCCAACGATGAACAAGTTTTCTGAAGCCCTCACAGAGGAAGTCAACACTCTGTTTCCAAAACCAGCACCTCACAGTACCCATCGTGCACAGATCTTCTGATAGCCAAGCAAAGCAATAATGTGAACCACACATTCTTATGAAATGCTGATTATGCTTGAAATTTCTCTCTGAGTGATACGACGATCATATTGAAACAATCTGTCAACCTTTTGCTTATGAAACTCGGTGGTTGCTGTCACAGGACGTCCAACTCTTTGTTTGTCACACAAGTCAGATGTTCCCACCTCAACATATTTAAACTTACTCGCCCAACAACACACAGTATTCACATCAACACAATCACCATAAATAGCTTGCATTCTCTGATGAATCTCCTTTGGGTTGGCACCTTCTGCTGTCAAGAATTCAATGACTGCACGTTGCTTAAATCTCATTGACCTACCATCTGAGCAGGGTTCCATACTTCGCACTTTAACAACACAACTGTTCAATGCTAAGACTTCCCACCAAATGTTACTCTAGAGGAGAGTCTACTGAACAAGCCAGTACCTGCTGCATACCAGTACTGCTATCTGTTGAGGAGTTATGAAGGTGGAGGCATTACTTTTCATTCAACCCTCGTAGAATTTCAAAAGCCAGTTTTCAGCTTTGGGCCCCAGGTATTTGATTTGCTCCATCATTAAGTCATCTAGGCCAGGTGCTTTACCGGTTTTACATAGCTTCTCTGAGTTCTTTCAGGTTTAGAGGAGAAGACAACTGGTGGGTTTCAAGTTTTGGCACCCTGTTGATTTTTATCTTTACCATTCTGAATTTGCTGGTGAGCTATCTGGTCTGGTGTTACATTTGCATGTCCACAGTTGACCAGAGGGTCACTATCCAGGCATCTCAGCAATTGCCAACAACTGCTGAGCGATGCATTGGACTATTCTTCACAAAGTGTATTAATTGACCAGCTATGAATGATGATATAGGGGGGAAATCAAGTGCTGATCCATTTCCACTAAGCCCATTGGTCGAGTAACTCTTTAAGGTACCTGTCAGCCATAAAGTTCAACTATTCATTGGAGGAGGAGAAAAGACTAGCCCTTTCAAAGTAGCAATTAAAAATTTAACAACCTGTATATTGCTCCCATTTTCTCTATGGGAAAATAAGCTAGATGGGGTGCCCAGGGCCATGAAGTGAGTCAGAGGCAGGGAAGCCAAGTAGTTCCTGGCTCTAGCTCTCAAACCGCAACACTTATGCTTCCCTGCTGACAGATGAAAGAAAGCTAATTTCCCAACATGCCACCCCTAAGAGATAAAATAACCTCAGGCAGCATTTCAGGGTCAAGGGAGGGGAAACACAAATTATGATAAATGTAGGGAGTTGTGAAAGCAAAAGAAATAGAAAGGTAATTAGATGACAGGAAAAGGGATGTAGGTGCTTCTTGATCAGGGATAAAAGCTATATCAAATAATAATATCCTAAAATAAGATGCCTGCGAAAGACTCCAGCAAGCAAAAACAGAAACACAACAAAAAGTGACGGGTTAGAGTGATGGAGGTTCGTTGTGCAACAAATTATAATATCCTGACATACATTTATTTAGGGTCTTTGTCCCTCTCTTCTGAGGCAGTAACTAGGTAGTTGAATTAGATGAAGAATCTATTTATCCCGGCCATGTACCTGAACTAGATTCATCCTAAAATGTCCTGAGATTCACCAGTTGACTGCTCTTCGTGAATGTGACTTTATTGTACCAAGGGAAAGAGATCTTGTTGAGGCACTACTCTGTCAGCTTTCCACTCTTCACTCATCCGCCTTCCTGATAAGATGTGCAGACCCTTTTTAATCCCAGGCAGGTGGGGAGCCCCAAAGCGATAAACACAGGATAAACAAAGCAAAACCTGTTGGTTACAGTTCTGCAAGATCAAGATTCAACGGTTGATTTCTAGCTTATTCACAAGGTTTTGTGACATAAGATGTTGGTTTTATCTTCTACTTGCCCAAACTGGTGTAAATAGGCAATTACTGACAATCTTACTGATGGCAGAAAATATGTATCTTCCTCTTGCAGAGCATAAAGCATAGATTATAGGGCCACACGTGTCAACTACTAGTTCAAAAAGACACTGCTTCGTTGGGAAACTCAAGAGTGCAGAGGGGGAAAAAATATTAATTGATTTGGGTTGTGTGTTTTTCGAGCTGTATGGCCATGTTCCAGAAGCATTCTCTCCTGATGTTTTGCCCACATCTATGGCAGGCATCCTCAGTGGTTGTGAAGTATATTGATTGATTTGGGTTACTTTTGGATATATACTGCCTTTTTCACAATCTGTAACACATTTATAAGATGGCTAAGACAACAACTAAAAATTTGATCAACTTGGCACCATTTTAATCTGATAAAGTAAAAGCATTGCGTTCTGTCTCTTGACACAAATTCTCCTGCCTGGATTCTCAGCTGACTTTGTGCATCTGCTGAACAAGGACTGTGGTCAAAAATGGTTTGCACATAGTACAATAGTTAGCTTGTAGTGTTCGTCAATTGCACTTTTATGTTTTTTGTACTTTCAGTCTACAGCAGGATTTACTTCTGCTCTAGAAACTGGCAGTTGCCACATTTAACTGAACAGTGCTGCCACTATCTGGTTAAACAAATCATCAGTGGGAATGGAAACAGTTATATGAGCTTATCGGGGTTTTCTCCCTGTTACTCTTTTTCTGCTCTGGATTCCCCACATCTAAACAGCTTTGCTGCTCAAGAGGAATAAGTCAGAGTTTCTATATTCTTTCTTTTAATGTAGATTATTAATTAAATAATTAGCAGGAGGGCAAAGGGAAAATAAACCTTCATTTCATCATTCATATTCTGAAACAGGGTACTTCAAAAGCCACTTTTCAGTGTCAGAAGGTGGGGTTTCAAGGGTATGCAGAAATACGATTGTGAGACCACAGATTGGCAAAATCAACACAATTGCGCTAATGAAGAGAGGTGCAGTACTGAGTGTACTCAACACAATATGTAATTGAATAGTTTGTGCATTAATGTTCTGAATGGATCCAGGAGGGCTGCATTACCATTATTATTATTATTATGTTTATGTTTATTTATACCCCACTTTTTCTCTCCACAAGGAGATTCAAAGCGGCATCACACCCATGCACTCCCTCTCTTTGGGAGTAAATTTGTGTGTGCAAAAATAGCCATATTAGACTATTGCAGCAAAATGCACCATTTCCAATGGATTTTAAAGACTATGAACTTTTGCACACTGCATCCCACTTCTTCAGAAGTGTTGACTCAGTTATTTTACACATTGTTGTGGCATGATAATTTAACTCGTAAGGTGAGAAAGATAGTAATTGTTAAAAGAACACATATTTATCATTACCCTAACAAACAATCAGGTGGGAGCACAGATATCCTATCATAGATGAACTGATAAGCAAGTGCATTGTGAAGAAACATGACTAGATGGTTTTCTAGTACAGTAGAGTCTCGCTTGTCCAACCTTCACTTATCCAATGTTCTGTATTATCCAACGCAGTTTGCCTTTTAGTAATCAATGTTTTTGTAGTCAATATTTTCAATACATTGTGATATTTTGGTGCTAAATTTGTGAATACAGTAATTACTACATGACTTTACTGTGTATTGAACTGCTTTTTCTGTCGATTTGTTGTAAAATGTGATGTATTGGTGTTTAATTTGTAAAATCATAACGCAATCTGACATTTAATAGGCTTTTCCTTAATCCCTCCTTATTATCCAACATTTTTGCTTATCCAACGTTCTACCGGCCCGTTTATGCTGGATAAGCAAGACTCCACTGTAATAATAAAACATTTGATATGTATCTCTGAAGGAAATTAAACTTTGCTTTCACCTGAAATTGTTTGTTCTTACTTTTTTCTGCATTTTGCCTTTTGTATCAGTCTCACTCTCAAGAGGCTTCATGGGCTTTTGTTTGGATCTGTAGCTTTGGGATATTAAAAAAAATCTGTGTGCATATTGTTTTTGTTTTTGTTTTTATTGTCTTATGACAATAAATACCTTGGGGCCTTAAATGCACCAAATCTTGTCCGATCTTTGAAGTTTAGCAGGGCTAGCTCTGATTAGTACTTGGATAAGATGTGGCAAGAGGGTTATAAAATTCTACACCTCCTGAACAACTCTGATGTATTCTCTTACGAGTCTGTTGCAAGTTTTATTCTTGAGATTGGCAATTTTAAATCACATTTCTCTTTAAATCTATGACTTCATTTTGCCTGTGCTGTAATTTTGTTTGTGTATGCCAATAAAGGCTGTGGTTGTTGTACTTGGATAGGAGACTACCAACGAATACTAATAAGAATAATAAACTTTATATCCCACCCTACAAAATGAGTCGAATCAAATACTAGAAAATGAGTGGGTCATAACAAAGGAAACAGCGGTATTAGGGAAAAGAGAGGAAACTGGAAATAAAAGGGAAATAAAAGAAGCAATAATTGAATGTGCACAAACGGTAATAGTATTAGGGTGGAAAGATAAATCAAAATGGACAGTAAATAAATGGTACCAATATATGGTGGAGCAAATGGAATTTGAAATTATGAATGTGAAATTAAATGTTGTAAAAACTAATGAAAATAGAACGAGAGAAATGGAAGAAAGATGGACAAGGCTAAAGAACTATATCATGAATCAATCCGGAGATCAAGCCATAAGAAATCAGATACACATGTTATATAGTATATAGAATGGAAATGTATAAAGATATAAAGATTGTCTCAAAAAGAAATGAATATGTAAATGAAAACAATCCTCGTGTTGGTGGTGGGAATTGTAAATGTTTTGTGTGTGTACGGTATGTATTGTTTTGTGTTTAAAAAAATTAAAATTTGTTTTTTAAAAAAACCTTTGTATCCCACCCCCTCTCCAAAAAGAACTCTGGGTGGATGTAGCCTACATGTTGTAGGCTACATCTCAGAGGGAAGAACATGGGATCTCTACTTCTTGACAGGCAACTTGAAGGCACACATATGAATAGGCACGCCCACTTTACATGATTCCCCTGTCCTCATTAATCCCTCAAAATACCATAAAGTAAGTGGGCCTGAGTGGTAGTGATGGCCAAAGGTCACATGGCAAATTCCATGACCAAGCAGACATTTCAGATTGAAGTTTATTCCCAACTGGATTTCTATTACCAATGGTCAATATAAAAAAGGATGCCAAGGCTGAAACATAGTGACAAAGGGAAATGTAAATATTAATGTACTTAATTTGTATAAGATAAGAGTAACATTCAGGATGGGGAAATTGGCCCATATGCAAATTAGATACCTGGATTTGAGGAACAGGAATATGGGCCCTGGTACTGATATGAATTCTATGATGAAAATGATGCAAGTACATGGTTAAGTGAGTTACCTAAGATAACCTGGAATTAAACTAGTTTGTCTGAGGTTTTAATGGGACCTAGGGCCCTTCCACACAGCCATATAACCCAGAAAATCAAGGCAGAAAATCTCACAATATCTGCTTTGAACTGAGTTATCTGAGTCCACACTGCCATATATTCCAGTTCAAAGCAGATATTGTGGAATTTCAATAAACTGTATGGAAGGGGCCCTAGGTAATAAAGGTAAAGGTTTTCCCCTGACGTTAAGTCCAGTCGTGACCGACTCTGGGGGGTTGGTACTCATCTCCATTTCTAAGCCGAAGATCCGGCGTTGTCCATAGACACCTCCAAGATCATGTGGCCGGCATGACTGCATGGAGCGCCGTTACCTTCCCGCCAGAGTGGTACCTATCGATCTACTCACATTTGCATGTTTTCAAACTGCTAGGTTGGCAGGAGCTGGGGCTAACAGTGGGCGCTCATTCCGCCCACTCATTTGAACCTGGGACCTTTTGGTCTGCAAGTTCAGCAGCTCAGTGCTTTAACACACTGTGCCACCAGGGGTCCTAGACATTAAGTTAAATGTCCATGTTTAAATTCTCCAAACAAGGGAACACCACCACCTGCCAAAGAAGTAATTCCTCTGTCAAACAGCTCTTAAATTTTAGATGAAATGTATTTTTCTTGTAATTAGACTCTATTGGCTTGTGTAATATAATGAGTATAGCAGTATCAGTAACTTCAGTATAATAAATTATTCAAAATAATTTAAATTATAAAAACAGATGAGATAAATATATCTACATAATGCAGATTTATAACAGTTACCAGAAGAATTGTGAAAAATGTCCAACTGTTGCTATTTTGAGTGTTTTAAACAGACAAAAGCATTAGTATTTTTGAGACTCAGAAAGGATTTTGGGCAAATCATACAAAAGGCTGATTAATCCTAAAAACCATGTGAGCAGCATGTGTTTTCTGGCTCTGTTTGCCTGGGCATTGGGGAGTGCCCTTGATTCTGGTCCCTTGATTCTGTGAACATAGGGTGCCCCCTGCCAAGTATATGGGAATTCACATTGCTGGCAGAAAATGGCAGTAGTGCAAGATTCTGTTGCTCAGTGCCAATTTTTTAAACCTGTCTGGAGAAATTTTAGCGCTCCTTTAAAGGACATATTAAAGCATTCTTAGGAATATCTGACAAGATTCCCTTCCCATCCCCCTCCCTCCCCAGATGTTATTCCTTTAAATAATCTGTGATGTTTGGATGGTAAGCAAACAGTGTGTATGTTTGCTTACCCTCCATACTTCCAAACAGGTTGTGTAAGAGTGGAAAGGGAAGGGGAACTGTAGTAGATCAGCAGGAACTTAATTGCACAGGTTATTGCAATGGTGTTAAAATTCTGGAAACACTATTTCAATTTTTAATTTTTTTAAAGTTATGCCATTTTAATTTATAGTTATATATTAGCAGACTAACAAAAAAAACCCTGAAACAAAACTCATCAACCTAACCACTGTTTCCAATTAAGCTATATATTATACTACAAATAGGTCGCTTTATAATCCCCTCCTTATCATAAACATACTAACCTAGTTATGTCAGGAAACAGGTGTTCAGGCTAAATGATTTCACTGGGATAAAACATGCACATATGAATATGAATATGGAGCTGCAACCAAATTATCTACCAAGTCTTAACATATTCAAAGATTGTGACACTGAACGCAAACAACTGTTGCTAAAGAAAACTACGCTGACATGCATCTGAATTGGACTCTCCTTCTCCCTTCTCCCATGTCCACTCTTTAAAAATATTGGCTATGAAGAGTTCAGGAACAAAAAGTTTAGGAAATGTCAAAATGTTGGGGTGGAGCCCATCACATGTAGTAGTTTTTCCCCTCTTTCTGAGCTAAAGTATTTGGACGAGATCCAAGGTTAACGAATGGAGTCAGATACAAATGCCTGACTTAAAAATGAAGTTGTTAATGGGGTTAAAGTTGAAATGCTGTAGACTTTGAGGCATTTCTTAATCTTTTAACAGTCATCAAATATAAAAATCTCATGCCTTATTAAGTGCTTTATGCAGAAATATATTACATGCTATCAAATACGTAATATTTACTAAAACATAGAAACAGATCAACTATTAAAATCGTATCTCTGAGTCTAGAAGGACTGGCAAACCATATCTAATTTTCCAGGTTCAGATAGAGGCAAGGCAAATTCACAAACCTCCTTTGATGGTCTGTCATAAATTCTTCATTGGTATCTTCCTTCCTCTGTCTTTTGTCAGCATCTCCCGCTTCCTGTTTTCATAGTTTCCAATGAGCCATCTTTCATCCACTTTTCTTTCCTTTACTAATTTTAATATGCAAAGAAAGAAGGACCACGATTAGAAAATCACAAAGGCACCCCTGCTTCTCTATGTGGCACCCCCGCTGATCATTTGACATTTTGGAGACGTCTATTCCAATATTCTCTTTTTTATGGAAGGAAACACTGCTAACTGCATTATAGGGCAGGGTTACTTTCTCCAAACTAAACTGCCAGGGAATTGTTTTTCCTTCTTTTTTTGAAAGGAGGAAAATTCACATCCCATCAGCTGAAATCCTGTGAGGGTACAGGGAGTAGTTGCTCAAGTTTCTTTGAGAACACAGTCTGTCAAAAAAAAAGGTGTGGAGAATGTTCAGCCTTCCACATGTTTTTGGACTGCAAATCTGATTAATCCTAGTCAGGCGTTATTGGTAAGGGATTATGTTGGTGTAGTCCAAATACATTTGGAGAACCACAAGTTGACCACATTGTATTAACAATTTTAAAAACTTATTTCTGTTCACCAGGAAGTGTAATCACATGAGGAGTCAGGAAATTTCTGAATCAACATCTGTCAAATGAAAATAGTTGCCAGGGAGCAGATTTAGGAAACAATGCTTTTGGACTTCAACTTCCAGAATTCTCAGGCTGGAGGCTACTTAAGCTGGAGGATGCCATGATCAAAAAGGTAAACTTCACAAACTGGTGAGGAGACTAGGTAGCCAATATATATATACAATATATATACATATATACAAAGGATTTTAATTTTCAATAGCTGGTTCCATTACAGAAAACATGTATAAAAAGTTTTATAGAAGTTACCCCCAAATTAATGGTCAAAATTGATAAAACCCAATGGGGAGAATGATGGAGATGCAAAACACAGAAAGGCACCTTCTTCCTTGCTTGGTGGACTTGTGGGGTAGCTTTTTTTTTTTTTTTGCATATTCTGCATATTGGGAACCATACCAGAGAAGACCTCTGTCACACCAGAGTCTAAAAAGCCTCATTGGTGTGCAGTACCTCAAGTAAAGCCCTCCTCAAAATGTAAGAACTGGTGTAGGCTACATAAGATAGAGTGTGACTGACTCATTTCCTGCAGCTCCATTTCTAAGGGTCCTACCACTTAATTTGTCCTATTAGCCTCATTTTGTATCTGATACTGGACAACTGGCTGTGTTGATCAGTGGATTTAGAATGGCAACGTGTGACCATTATCAATTATTAAAATAAAACATCTAACCACTTTGGGATTTTCAGTAATGAAAACATGTGTACATGTTTTGAATAAATAAAAAAATAACATTGATATATGTTTGACATAAAGATATGTCTCTAAAGGGTCTTGTCTCTGCACTTCTTTTTGTTGGGTATTCCTTGGAAGGAGAATACTGTGTTCCAGAGGCACGAGGAAACTGGAATTTCCTTCAGTCATCGTTTGTACAGCCATAGGGCCTCACAATGGAAAATGCTGATCTTAGTCCAGCTGAAACCTTTCATGGCTTCCTCCCTGGGGAAAGGTGTGGAAGCACAAAGGGAATGGCATGCTAAAACTTTCCACACGGCATCATGTTTATACCTATTTTGATAGAGCAGGTGATATAATTGTTGCCCACAAGCACAAACCCATGATTGTATCAGCAAAGCTTTGGCACTAGCTTTTAACTTCCAGTGATGTCTCAATCCCTTCTCACCATCAATTCATATGAGAAGTATCAGTGATATAAAAAAAAGGATCAGAGAGATGCATCACTAGATTAGCCTTTGCTCCAGAGTCATACCGATGGTGCAAGATCAATTCTAGAGGTTCAGGTCAACTGATAAGAAAGCAGAGTCAACTGAATAGACTCAGCAGCTGGGAATCAGAGGGAGGGGTATAAATCTTCAGATCTGTATTCAAGAAAGATTACAAAGGTTTTCACCCTGGTGAATGAAGTTAAAGAAGGTTTGTGGCATTTTTTCTACCCATCATCCCCATATCTGAAAAATTCATAATTTATTTTGCCTCACAATTTCCAGAATACCCCAGTTAGCACAAGTAGTAGCCACGCCAGGAGGGGCAGTATGATGGATGTAATGCAAACGTAAGTGTTCCAGCCTCAGAGTGACTCCAGATTTTTTGTTGCATGAAGTCAGTAATCCACAGCAGTTGTGCTATAACTCATAGCTGAAACATACCAGGATGAGCACCTTTGATATAGCACTCTCATTTGAGCTACTGCACCAATTTAACAATCAATGATCACACAATCATATTTCTGCACACATAACTTTGCCTTCATACACACCTGCTATTCTGTAATTTTTAGAGCCATTTTTCAATTTCAGCAATGAAAAACAAAAGGCAAATAAAACTGTAAAATATAAAATAAATAGAAAACAGACAGTTTGGGAATAGTGAGGCAAAGAGGGAAGTGGAGGAGAATCCCACCACGGATGGTACTTTCCTGCAGGTATGCCACACAGAAGCAGAATAGAACCAGCACACCAAGGTAAGAGATTAAAATGTTGCAGCATTAGGAACTATTGACAGGTTTTGTTCTTCAATATGGAGGAGCGTGTTAAAGTCGGGGAATAGGCAGAGTGGCAGTGGGATGCTCATGGCCTCCAACTTCAATGCCAGTTTGCCTGCTATATATGATAATATCCTACAACTCATGATGCTTTCCTGTGCCATACTAGCAGAGCTATGAGTGCCTTTCAGGATATGTAGGTAAAACTTTTCAATTCACTTCCAGCACAGGGCAAATAGTCATGTTTTCCATAATGGTCATTCAAGGTTTTAATGTTATTGATTTTTTTTCCTAAGTACTAATAACTGATTACGGGATGTTTTTTACATCTTTAATCAGGGATAAATTCCTCTGGCATAGCATTTAATTCTTAGCTATTATTGTGCCCATAAACATACCTATTTCCTCATAAATGCTAGTTTTGTGCACACAAATCACCTGACATTAGAAAAACATAGTAGCACATAGAAATCCAATACTGTACCACATTACTGTGTGAAATAGTATGGTAAAATGGTTGGAGTAATGGACTGGGGTCCCTTCCACACAGCTGAATAAAATCCCACATTATCTGCTTTGACCTGGGTTATATGGCAGTGTGAACTCAGATAACCCAGTTCAAAGCAGGTATTGTGGGATTTTCTGCCTTGATATTCTGTGATGTAGGGCTTGGTTGCCCACCTTGCAGAGGAGGAGGAGGACCACGAGAAGTGAACCTGAAGGCTTGTTTTCGAGTTTCAAATTTCCTTTCCCTAAGGATGCATTACTTATTCAGCCCAATAGCACCAGCAAACTAAAATAAACAGCCATAAGGAAAGATGGGCAATTTTTATTAAAAACTACTACTTCAAGGAGTAAAAGTTAATCCAATGCGGTTCTAGCCTGCATCAATAGGAGTATAGTGCCGAGATCGGGGTAAGTTATGGTGCCCTTCTATTCTGCTTCGGTCAGACCTCACCTGGAATACTGTGTTCTGGGCACAACAATTCAAAAGAAATTTTGACAAGCAGGAAATTGTTCAAATAAGGGCAGCCCTATGAGAAACAGCTGGATATGTTTAGCTGAGAGAAAAGAAGGCTTAGAGGAAATATGATCGCCATGTTTAAATATTTGAAAGGATATCATAAGGAAGAGGAAGCAGGTTTGTTTTCTGTTGCCTTTGAAACTAGGGCACAGAGCAATGGGTTCAAATTGCAGGAAAGGAGATTCCATCTGAACATTAGGAAGAACTTTGTGACCATACGAGCTGTTCAACAGTGGAACCTTCTGCCTAGAAGTGTGGAGGCCCCTTCATTGGAGGCTTTTAAACAGCGGCTGGATGGCCATCTACCAGGAATGCTACATACCATTGTATTTCAAATTTTTCTGTATGGCTGTAAAACCCAGATTGAAGAAAGCTGATAAGAAAAAAAAACAACTCACTCGAAATGTGGCGCTGAAAAAAAGTTATACAGCTACTGCAGACTGCTAAATAAATGGGTTCTTGAGTAAATCAAGCCTGAACTTTTCCTAAAACCCATAAGGTGAGACTGTTATACTCTGGACACATTATAAAACTTGATAGAAAAAGGCAATAAGGTAGAAGGCACTAGGAAAGAGGAATGATCAAAGAAGCGAAGGCCACGAGTTTGCAAGATAATAGGGTGATTTGGAAGTCTTTCATTTATGGGGGCGTCATAAGACTGTACTATATCACATTAACATTATAAAGTGGAGGTCTCAGCTTTGCAATCTTCCAGTTTGCTTTTGCAGAATTCTGGGAAATGTAGTTTAGGGAAGCCATGGACATCTCTAGCTGAGAATTCCACGGGGCCTCACCCCAAACTACATTTTCCAGAATTCTGCAGGAGACTGGGAGACAAAAGCCTTAATTCTGTAATGCTAATGTGTCAACTTGATGGCTGTTAACAACACATATATTATCCCTTATGATTTAAGTTGCCATCATAGATTAAGTAACTCCTACTCTTTAAAAGAGAATCTACTTATAAAAAACATTTCTGATTGAGGCAATGTTCAGTCACTTAAACAAGCAGTGGTGTTTTACCAGTAACTTTAATTACGTCATACATTTGATGTTTATATTCAACATCCTTTCCAACTGTGGCCTTTTGTGAATTGACAGGTTGGGTGCATGAATAGACAACTAGTTTTTAGAAGCAAAACTATACATTTTATTTGTCTGCATATTACAAATACAATTTTTCCATTTTTAGAATTGACACCTGAAGTCTCTCAAAAGACGTTTCCTCCACAGATCTGTATAAATTTTTTCTGATGGTAGGGGTCAGCCTGGCGAACCTATGACATGCCTAGCCATTTTTGCTGACACGTGGCCGCATGCCAAGAAGGATGTGCAGTAGCCGAGGATGAAACATTTGCTGTAGTGTAGTGTAGACTCTATGTGCTGGAGGTCTGTAGGCCAAAGCAACTGAACTCTGGCACAGAGCATCTAGTTCTGGGACTTCCAGTTAGGCCTTTAGAGGATCTTTGACCTCACTTCCTCCCAGCAAACAGGAAGCAATGGAATGGTGCAGGGGACTCATCTCTGGAGGCCCTGCGATCACTATTACCAGCATCCACATAACCACAGCAACCATCATCCATTTTACTGTTCTGGGGTGTCGTGGATTTTTAATTGACCATCATTACTGAGATAAGTGAGGAGGAGGCTGGAAGAGGCAAGGGCCTGTCTAAGGGTGCCATTTCCCGCCATTAGAAATAGTGGCAGCCATCTTAATTTACATAAGGATCACCTTCTTGCAGCATAGTGCAGACTCCATTTCACCACTTCTGCTGTTGTGTATCCTTATTAACCCCTATTTCTGTTTATTAACCCTGCCCTTTCCTAAAAGACAGTTACACGTGCCATCTTGTGTCCAGTAAGGTTAGTTAACCCCTAATTTCCTGCAGGGCTAACAGGCTATCTATAATCTATCTTCTGTCACTGCCCCCCTGATGGAGAACCCTAAAAATAAACCAAGGTTAAGTAAAGAAAATGGTAGCAGCAGTAGGCAACCCTTTCAAGAGACATGGACCAAGATGTATGGCATTATAGAAAAAATGGCAGATCATTTTGTGTTCTATGTACTGAAACGATAGTAAGCAGAATGTGGAATATAAATAGACATTTTGAGACTAATCATTCCCAGCTCTTGAAAAAAGTGAGACTGAAAGAAAAGAATACATTTCCAGGCAGCTATACCTTTATAAGAGCCAATCTAATTCCATTCTTAAATTTGTAAAAGGCTCTACAAATTTAACATCTGCAAGTTTGAGTATTGCTCACTCCATAGCTCAGCATGGAAAAGCACTCAGTGAGGGAGAATTTATTAAAGATGCAATTATTAAGAGAATATCTGAGTTACCACTCGGTAGAAATATCATAAAGGACCAAATAATGAGACTGAACACAAAAACATACAATATCAATTAAAGAGAGACATAAGTAATTGTAAATATTTTTCGATCTCTCTTGATGAAACTACTGATGTCACATCACATGTTCAGTTGGCCATTATTGGTCAATATTCTGATAGTCTCACAATGAGAGAAGAGTTGATAAAGTTAGTATCAGTGCCAGCAAGTACACCAGGAAGCGAAATATGTAAGGTTGTTATACAAACATTCCGTGACCTAAGCATTGATATCTCTAAAGTTGTGTCAGTGACAACAGATGAGGCACCAAACATGGTAGGGGGAAAAAGTCAGATTTGTCAAATTGTTTACGGAAGCTATTGGACATCCTTGTGCCCTTTCATTGTATTATCCATCAGGAGGCTTTATGTGCCAAGGCAGGATTCACCGACTTAAATGACTTAATGTCAGTTGTTACAAAAATAGTTAATTTAATAGCTGCTTGCCCCCTTTACAAGCAAGAATTTTCTGCACTTTTACTGGAGGTTGATTCCACCTATAGTGGACTGCTGATGTGCAATAATGTAAGATGGCTGAGCCGAGGCAAAGTTCTTGAGCGCTTGTGGAGTGCTTTGAAGAAATTAAGGTATTTCTTGAGGATAAGGTTCTGGGAAACTTTCCTCAGCTCAGTGATGATAAGTGGGTCAACACTTATGTTTTTTACATATCTCTCTGTTCATATTAATGAACTGAACTTAAAGTTACAAGGTTTTGGCAAAAGTATTGGTGTTATGTTTGGATACATAAAAGCTTTTGAAAGTGAACTTAAAAATTTCAAGCGAGATGTAGAAACTAAAACTTATAAGTATTTTCCTCGAGTAAAAAAGTATTCTGAGAAGGCCAGTGCAGCTGTACAAAATGAAATGGAACTCTTGCATATAAAGTACCAGCATGTTTTAGGCTTGTTACTTGACCAATTCAGTGATAGATTTAATCAATTTAGTAGCCTAGAACAGACCATGAAAATAATTAAGTATCTTGATGATAGAATTAAATGGTTTCCAATGGATGCAAATTGATGATTTGGAGATGCAACTTGCAGAATTTCAAGACAGCATCTGGGCTCAGGTGTTTGTCGACTTGAGGTCAAAGCTTGAGAATCTAGAAAGGAGTCACTTGGAGAATCAAGAGGAGTGCCACTACGAACAGGAAATTTAGAGTGCCTGGAACCGATTACCAGACACTTTTAGCACACTGAAAAATATAGCAATGACTTTACTCACAATTTTTCCCTCTACGTACTTTTGTGAGACCTTATTCTCAGCATTAAATAATATCAAAACCAACAAAAGAAACAGATTGACAGATGAAGTTAGTAGCGCTTGCTTGAGCCTGAATTGTACAAAATACCAGCCTTCAATTGAAGATTTAGCCAATGAGATTCAGCAACAAAAAGTCATTAATAGACAGGTTAGTTAAAGAATTCTGCCTCCCCCTCACTTATCTTAGTTTACGGCACCCCACACAAGTTAAATCATATCAAAACCAACAAAAGAAACCGACTGATGGATGAACAAAGAATTCACTAAGCAGGTAAGTTAAATAGTTTTTAGTTTACAGTTATATATTACAATGATACATTTTTGTTATTTAAACTATACATATTGCGAAATTATGGGGTTTTTTTTCTCAAAGTGACATACCACACAAGTCATACTAGGTTTTTTGGTGAATTTTGACACACCAAGCGCAAAAAGTTGCCCATCACTGGAAGAACAAATCTAGTCCCACTGAGGATGTTACTATCACATAGGGCTATCACCAGATTTTCTGCTTTCAATTACATTATATGGCAGTGTAGACTCATATAATCCAGTTCGAAGCAAATAATGTGGATTGTCTGATTTCATAATCTGGATTATATGGCTGTGTAGAAGGGGCCATAGTTTCCAGCCCTGGTAATAGAAAGAAACGGATTTGCCATTCCTGATAAAAAGCAATCCATACAAGGTTTTCGTAGTTAAGGTTTATCCCTCCATTCCATGTGCTCTTGTCAAAGTAGAAATTTTTTAGCCAAAACTAGTTCTTTATTGGAATCATAGAATAGTCAGAATTTGGAAAAGCGACGTTTTCGGATGACAAATTCCAGAAATTTCATTAGCATGGACAATGACCATATTGGTTGGATATTCTATTTTCTGTGGTCCAAATGTGATTATTTCTGCTCTGAAATTTTTCCCAAAGTGACTAAAATTCAAGACATGTTTGCCTGCCATGCCAGCCGAGCGCTTTCGGGCCTTTCAGGGCATGCTGGTAAACTTAAGCAGCTCAATTTCTACCCAGGGCAGATATTCATGTTTTCCATAAACTGTCATCCAGCAAGGGTTTTCCTCCCACACATAGATCTAAGACTTAATTGCACATCTCACTTAATTCCCTTAAGTACTAATAATTGATTACACACTGTGTTGCAATACTGCACCTGCAAAAGTAGGATCTACTTCCTAATCAGCTTGTGAGTGAAATCAGACAGTTTCCTCCCATAATGACAAATGCAACTATTCCATATCAGCACACACACAACTTGATTGAACATTGTGAAGCACTTTAAAGTCATTTTCATTTCTATGACAGAGTTATATATACATGTATATATATGCATATTTAACAATCCTCAACTGGAACTAATGGGATTTTCAGGGGGTTTGCTTTGGCTGAATCCTGATGTCTTTTGAAACATATGTATCAACACATTTGTTCATTTTCATATACAATTTAACAAATTAGTCCAAATATATATGTTTATTTTTCATGTAATAAACCAAAATAAAAAGGGGGGAACATATTTTAATGATCTAGGTATATATAGCAAGTTTCAAGAGACCTATGGTGCATCTACACTGTAGAACTAATGCAATTTTACAAGGTCTTTGGGTTTCTCTTCCAAAGCATACTGATGCTTCAGCAAGCTATAAATTCCTGAATTCCATAGCATTGAGCCATGGAAGTTAAGGTGGTATCAATCTGCATTAATTCTATAGTGCAGGTGCACTTTTATTTGTCTGTTTTCAATGCTTACTTTTTCATTAATCTGCACTGGTAATCAATAATTATTATTTATCTCTGTATTGATGTCTATCAATTCATGTACTATAAACAATATACAAAGGGATCTAATTGAGACTTATTACTGTATATGCATGTATTTGACTAAGTTTCTGTGGGATCACTACTTGTATATGTGTGTTAAGGGGAAAACACCTGGTCAATTACAACTCATAGTTGAGTAATTAGAACAATCAAGGCTAACAAGCTTGAACCACTCCCTGAATGGGGTATATTTGGGAAATGTTTGTAATGTCTTTTGGGGGACTTACTGAATACTTGCTGAGAGCCTACTACGAAGATGCATGAGTTTAATGCAAGGAACATTATGTGAGTTTTGTTGCTGGAAGTTTTATTGTCTTTTATTACTCTGCTACTTAAGAGTAAATTTTGATTTTTCTTCCATTTTCCTGGCTTGTTTTCTTTTGCTCATTGTGGATGCAACAAAAGGCTGGATAAGTCTGGACAGGACTGCACGCAGTTTGTTTTTCAACAAACCCGTAACAAGACTGAGGATGCATCTATATTGTAGCGTTAATGCAGTTTGATACCACTTTAACAGCCATGGCATAACGCTATGGAATCATAAGAGTTGCAGTTTAACACGGTTTTTCGCTTTTTCTGCCAAAGAGTGTTAGTGCAACAACAAACTTAATTATGTAGTACTGGACCATAGCAGTTAGGGTGGTGTCAAACTGCATTAATTTTACAGTGTAAAGCCAGCTTCGGTAAAGGGGGGGTGGGCTTTTAGGTTTTGTTGAATTACTGAATTATTGCACCCATTGATGCCTGGCAGATCTGGAATAGAATCCAGCAACAACATTTGGAGACCCATAACTTCAGCTTGCTGTGCTTGGATTTCTTGACTATTTTGTAGTATTAGTGTAATTCAGGTGAGGGAAAAGATGAGATTAGATTTAAATCTCTGCACACACAAAAACACTGCTATTTGCCAAATGGAACATTTATTTTTCAGGGCAAATCATAACTTGGAGAGAGCAATTTGGATCTGGAAAACAGTGCAGGGGAAACATTGCCCCATCTGCTAACTTCACTTTACCAGTCTGATCCTGCATTTAGAGAGAATGAGAGAGAATAAGAAACAGAAGATTTTGTAAATCCGATTGTGACATCTCTCCTCAGGACATAGAATCTACTTAAAAACAAGCTGAAGTGTCACCAGTTGTTTCATTTTACTCCAAAGATTAAGAATGGAATCTAACTGATTATACATTTCTAAAAAGCAGCAGTGCCTCATGAGAAGAAGAGGACAAAATAAGACATAGAAGTCCATAATATTTGGTTATGAATATGCCGTATTAACTGTTATGGGGACACTTTTAGCTAAAGAATTTTACCTTTGTATTTTAATGTCACTGAATAGGCAATATTTTTTGCCAATTTGCTTTATGTAGTACTTTTATAATGTTTTATGCCGTTCTCCTTTTATACTGTTTTTTGTTTTTGCTGGCAGTTGGATTCCTGCTAAGATCCAGGAAGGACTGTCCCATAGATTATGTCCCTTCTCTGGTTCTCACACAGGGCATTTAAGGGGCATCTGGAATTGCTCAAGAGAGGTTACTGAAGTACATATGTTCATGTACATTTGCCTTCATTTTATAGAGTTTAATACTACTACTACTACTACTACTACTACTAATAATAATAATAATAGGTAGATAGATAGATGAAAATATAAAAGAAAGTTCATGTGGTGCTTGGCATAGACTCACAGAGAGGGAAGAAGCAGGTGAAGAGTGAGGCCTCGTTATGGCTGAGCATGAGATGGAAAAAGTCATTTGCTTTATTTGCTTATATTTCATCCCCTCTGCTTGTGCGCACATTTGCATAAGAAAAATAAAAAAACATTAAGAGATACATAATAGCAGGAACTTGGGTAATGTAGGTGTTTAAGATACATTGTAGCTGCCTGGCTTGTCCCTTAGCTGGGAAGGAGGGAGAGGATCAGCTGGGCAATCTCCACTGAAGCTGCGGAGATTTGCTGGAGCGGACCGGCTCGGGTCGAACAGCTGAGATGGGGTGTGTGTTCAGGTGTGGGGGCTTGGGGGCTATGGAATGTGGGCTGCTGGTCCTTGGGAAGCTTGGGGAAGGCTGTTTCCAGTTCATCTGGCCTTCCGTCCTTGGGAAACTATAATTCCCACAGTGTTCAAACGATGTCTTCTTTTTATTAGGGGTGGGGTTGGGGGTCTTCAATAACACTTTCAAGAAACCTGGTTTTGTCAAGCTCAGGGAAATACTGGGAAAATTTAAATGCTAAAGATTCTAAAGGAAAAAAGAAATCTGGCATGGAAGGGATTTCATGAAGAAGGAACCACAAACACAAACAATTCCCTGGAAGAAGAAAAATTAGAAACATCTGAGAAAGCCAGTGTGGGTACACAGTAAACTCAAGGAGGAAGTGAAAAGGGGAAAAAAGCATGTGTAAAGAATGGAATCACCCAAGTGTGCAGGAACTGTGTAAAGTTAACAATGCTGAAGCTCAGAATGACCTGAGAGTGGTTAGGCAAGCAAAAAGCAACAAAAAGAGTTTTTTTTTCCCCTGCAAACATGTTCAAAATTAGAGAGAATAAATAAGGAAATGGTAGGTCTGCTGCTCAACATGTATTATAAAGCGCTAAGAGATTTCATCATTTTCCTCCAGCAAAGTTGGAGAAACCTCCATCACTTTTTTTTGGACTAGAACAGTGTTAAGAGTGTATCACTGGTTCTTTTTCATTTAATGGGTGTAGAATATTGACAGACATAACCATCAGACAGAAAATGTAAAGGCCTTAGATTAGGTAATGCATTGTAGACTGTATGTAGTTAATGCTTTCTGATGCTTTGAATTTAATAGTAATATGTTTTGTTTTATTCCAGGAAAGTATTTTAAACTTTGTTTTTGTTATTTTGTTAGTTTGTATGTTTATATGTAGGTTTTGTATCAATTTGTTTAAATAAAAATAATTTAATTTAAAATTAAATGCTAACAGAATTCAATGAAAAGGCGGGCTGCTCAATATCTATTTTGCTTCATCAGAGACCTTACTAAAAATCCAGGTTGCAAATCAAGACTGATAAAGAGTTAATCAGGAATCACCTAGCTCAACTAAATGAGTTCAAATCGGCAGGGCTGACAAACTGCATCCCAGAGTAGTGAAGGAACTTCCTGAATACTTGCAGAACTACTTGCTGTTATTTCTGAGAAATCTCAGAGAATAGGTGAGGTGCCAGATTACTGGAGATGAGCTAAAATTGTTGCTATTTTTAAAAAAAGAGCATCCAGGAAACTACAGACCAGTCAGCCTGACTTCGGTATCAGGAGAGATATTAAAACAGATTACTGTATACAGAAGTCTGTTTGCAAGTATCCTGATGACAATGTAGTAATCAGTAGGAGCCAAGATTGGTTTGTCAATAAGAAATCAAAAGTATCATATCCATTAAAATCAACTGAAAAATAAAAATGAGATAATATCTACCAAAAATGAACTACAACAACATAAACAGCAGGCAAAAATAAACATTTAAACTCTATAAGAAAAAAGGGGGGAGAAGAAGCCAGTGAGAAAGAAAAATGACAAATTTCTTTTTTTTAATTATAGTTTTTATTGATTTTGTAGACATAAATACAGCGCAAGTGGGAGAACATCTATAAATATAGAAAGGAGACAGGGAGAGCGAAAGTAGCATAGAGTTTTTAAAAAGAAGAAATAAAAAAATAAAAGAAATCCACACATAGGTTTGACTTCCCATCTAGTTTTAGGATCTCTTCTTTTGTTCTTTTGTTCTTTCTTATTTTTCCAGCTCTCTTTCTTTGTGATAATTTTGATAAATAAGACAGATCTGTCGTAGAGTCCAAACCTTTTTTTCCTAACAAATTCTATAAAATCTGACTAGTCTGTTCCATTTTTTCTGTCTCTTATTTTTTGTGTTAGACTGTCCATTTCTATTATGTCCATTACTTTAAGTAAACATTCTTCTGTGGTTGGAATTTTCTTTTCTTTCCATACTCTTGCCAGTGTGAATCTGGCTGCTGTGCTTATGTGAAAAAACACCCTGTCTTGATTTTTGTTTAATTTAGGGTTTGTGAAGCCGAGTAAGTACATTTCTAGTTCTAATCTAAATTTGATTTTTAATATCTCCTGTGTCTTTTGATGTATTGCTGTCCAGTACTTTTTTGATTTTTTCACATGTCCACCATTGATAATAAAAGGTCCCCACTTTGTTTCCACATTTCCAGCATAAGTTAGAGTTACTCTTGCAAAATTTTGCTATCTTTGCTGGAGTGTAATATCATCTAAACTGCATTTTATACCAATTTTCTCGAATATCAGTTGCTGCCATATATTTTAACTTTTTTCCAAATTTCTTCCCAATGATCTAGATTTAGACTATGTCCTACATGTTTGACCCATTTTACCATGCACTCTTTATTTTGTTCTTCTTCTGTTGACCATTGTAATAATTGTTGATAAAGCATTTTTATTAGTTTCTTTTCTCTTTGCATTATAGACTCCCATATTCCCTGTTCTTGATTAAATTCTCTTTTCACATCCTCCTTATAACAGAGTTTTTTCCAATGGTATTGATACCAAGTTATATGTTTGTGTACTTGTTTAATATCTGTGTGTGTTTTGATTATTAATTCTCTGTTTTCCTTTTTAAATATTTGTTGATATGTTAGCCAATTCTCTGTGCTTAATTTCCTATGTTTTCCCTCAATTGGTGAACTCCATAATGGAGTTTTATTGTATAATCTATCTTTGTATTTTCCCAAACTTTAATCAATGATGCTCTGATATAATGATTACTAAAAAAAATTCCATTTTTCTTTTATTATACCATATGTAATCATGCCAACCCAATCTAAGGCCTTCTAGAGTTAGTAATCTGTTTTGTTTTAATGTAGTCCACTCCTTTAGCCAAATTAAATTGCATGCCTCATAATAGGATTTCAAATCTGGTAAACCTAACCCTCCTCTTTTTGTATCATCAATTAATAATTTTGATTTAGTCCTTGGTTTCTTATTTTTCCATATAATCTTCATTATGTCCTTGTTCCATTTCTTGAATAAGTAGTCATTTCTAATGATCGGAAGGGTTTGAAAAAAAAAATAGAAGTTTTGGTAAAACCATCATTTTAATTATGGCAATCCGTCCCATTAACGAGATATTTAAATATTTCCACCTTTCCAAATCTTTCTGAATCTTAGCCCATACAAGCTCATAATTGTTTTTAGCAGTTTTGCGTTACTTGCTGTTATCGTTATTCCCAGATGTACAGTACCATATATACTCGAAGATAAGTACTTTTTATGAGCTGAAAAATCCTCCCCTGGCTTATAATCAGGTAAAGATCAAGCTGGCAGCAGAGCCTGGAGGCCGTTGCTTGCAATAGATGATATATTTATCTCTCATCTTACCTTCCCTTATCAGTGTTTACTTGTCCAAAGCCTACCTCACTCTTAAGCAAGGGAAAGGGGGAAAAGCCCTTGCAAGCCAGGAAGAAGAATATGTATATGCCCATTAATCTTATAAAATAATTTTCCCCTGAAATATTTGTTAATCTCTGCTACAGATATATAGGCATTTCCCCCTGCAAGCCTTTGCAATCCCTATGTACCTTTATATTTGTATTTATCTATCTACATTAATTTTATATATGAATTTTCCCCTCATATGTTTGCAAGCCATCAACTTCGCTGGACTGGCTACATTGTCCAAATGCCCAATCACCGCCTCCCAAAGCAGTTACTATACTCTCAACTCAAGAATGGAAAACAAAATGTTGGTGGATAGGAAAAGAGATTTAAATATGGGCTAACCTTAAAAACAGTGGCATAGACACCAAGAACTGGGAAGCCCTGGTCCTCAAGCGTTCTGAGGACCAAGGGGTCAGTTGCTGCCAACAGTGCTGTGGAATTTGAAGAGGCACAAATGGGGGGAGAAAGAGAGAAATGTGTCAAGAGGAAGGGATGTCAATCCAACCCTTGCCGAGACCACCTTCCATCTGGAAATCGATCTCCTCACTGCAAAAGAACATGCAGATCAAGAATAGGTCTGTATAGTCACCTGCAGACTCACCCTACACTTGGAAGGAAATCCTTCTTGGCCACGAGTGATAACCTATGATGATGATGGGGATGCTCTAGCCAGAGATTCTGCACTGAACAGGGTATTGGACCAAATGAGGCAACGAGACCGCTTCCATCACTATGATTTTTTAAGAAATGTGATGCAGGTTACTGAGGCTGCTTCCTACAAAAGCCACTGGCCAATTCAACCCATCAGAGCTGTTCTTGAGATTACATGCCTAGGTTACATCAACACTGCAGAATAGATACAGTTTTACAACATTTTAACTGCCATGACTGAATGTTATGGAATCATAGAAGTTGTAGTTTGGTAAAGAATCAGCACTATTTAGTAGAGAAGGGTAAAGAAATTGGAAAACTATAATAATAACAACAACAACAACAACAATAATTTATTTTTCTATCCCGCCACCATCTCCCCAAAGGGACTCGGGGCGGCTAACATGGAGCCAAGCCCAAAGCAATACAAATATAACAGTTAAAAACCAACAGATAAGTAAAATGATATCAACATAACATTCAAATATAATAAGCAAAATTAAAAACACAAAATAGAAAACAACCATGATGACAAATAGGGAGAGTAATAAAAACGAACATCACTATCAATATGTAAAATTGGGGCAATCAGGTCAAAAGTGCATGATTTCAAGACCGCTAATAAAGTGCTAGGACAAGTGTCAATATTTCCTGAGATATCTTGGGTTTGGATGGAGGAGGGAAAATAAAATGCAAGAAAACAGTATGTCTCTGAGCAGGGTCAAACATGTTGATCATTCGAAAGCACATTTGAAAAGCCACGTTTTAATCTGTTTAATAAAGGCAGACAGGGTTGGGGCCAGTCTAATCACCCCAGGAAGAGAATTCCAGAATCGAGAGGCCACCACTGAGAAGGCCCTCTCACTCGTTCCAACAAGCCGAGCCTGTGATAGTGGAGGAAATGAGAGGAGAGCCTCCCCAGAAGATCAAAGAGATCATGCAGGCTCATAGGGGGAAAGGCGGTCTATGATTCTAAATCATTAATCCTCAGCAAAGTAGAGCCAAACTGTCTTATATAGATGCACCATCAGCTTTTAGGGAGGAACTACAAGACACATTTATTCTGTAAAATTTATGGTCGGGAAGGGTGGGTATTTATTCGCCCATCTACCTCATGATATTTATTTCTTCCTTTGTTTTAATTTCTTGATTTTAATAAGAATGCTTTTGTACTTTGTTTATGTTCTTATGTTACATAAATACATGTTCTTATGTTATTGCCTCACTTAGGAAATTAGCTTTAAAATGGCTGGTGAAGATTGAAACTCCTTCTGACTTTACATGAAATGCTCAGTCTCTTCATATTTACTACAGAGTAGACAAAAAAAAATAAGAAACCTGCATTTTACACATTGAGTGTAGCAAAAAGTCACAACTAAACCCAAACCACAAGTGAAATGAAACAGTTTGATTTCTTGATCTAAGTACAAATTAAAAGTATAAGCACTTATTTGGAAGATTACTCTGTTTTGTAAAACAGTATATAAATATCTTAAATAGGTAAGTAAGTAGCAAATACAGTTATCAACACAAAGAGAGGCCACAGCGCAAAAAGAACAACTCTTCTCTGCTCTTGTAAATAATATAACTATGCTTTTAAACAAAAACTCTGCATTATGCTCAGATTTGTTAACATATTTGAACTATCAGTATAATTGTTTTACTAGGAGACTGTAAAGGCAAAGTGTGTTAAAGCGCTGAGCTGCTGAACTTGCAGACCGAAAGGTCCCAGGTTCATACCCCGGGAGCAGAGTGAGCGCCCGATGTTAGCTCCAGCTCCTGCCAACCTAGCAGTTCGAAAACATGCCAATGTGAGTAGATCAATAGGTTCTGCTCTGGCGGGAAGTTAACAGCGCTCCATGTAGTCATGCCGGCCACATGACCTTGGAGGCGTCTTCTTTGGCTTAGAAATGGAGATGAGCACCAACCCTCAGACTCAGACATGACTGGACTTCAGGGGAAAACCTTTACTGTATTTAAGCTAGACCCACAGTCAATGGATGGGACTTTGCTGCCCTCTAGTGAGCATAAGTTGAGCAGACATGTTAGACCTGGCCAATATGGTATTTAGGTTGGTTTCCCCTCCATGTTTTCACTGTTACAGATGTAACAGCAATAACACATATACTGCACTTTAGTAATAGATCATAATTAAGTTTGTTTGATTTTGTATTGTCAAAGGTTCAGAAATCACACAACACTCCAGTTTGTTTGATTGTTTGATGAAATTGTTGTCATAGCACAGTACTGGTGGCACAGTGGGTTAAACCCTTTTGCTGGCAGGACTGTTGATTTGAAGGTTGGGTTGCTGACCTGAAGGTTGCTGGTTCAAATCCAACCCGGGGAGAGCCCATTAAGCTTCCTCTGTTAGCTCCAGCTTCATGTGGGGACACGAGAGAAGTCTCCCACAAGGATGGTAAAACATCAAAACATCCGGGGGGGTCCCCTAGGCAACATTTTTGCAGGCGGCCAATTCTCTCACACCAGAAGCAACTTGCAGTTTCTCAAGTCACTCCTGACATGAAAGAAAACCAAAAACAATAACACTACCCAAACATAGAGTAAAAATGCGGGATAGAAAAACACATAGGAAATTCCTAACAGCATTTCTCTTGAAAAGATATTTCAAAGATGTGGGGCTATCACAAAAAAGACCATAACTTTGAACTTGCCAGTTTTTACCAATGAATTAAACAGCAGGGCCTTAGATGCTTATCTTAAAGTGCAGGCAGGTTTATACAGGTCAGACCTGCACAATATACGGCCCATGGGTCGTATGCACACACCCCCTGATGCCAGTCACAGGTTTAAATAGATGTTTTAAATTGGGCCTGGAAATGATGAGCAGTGCAATCATAACTGGTGTAGAGTATAATATGGTCTCAGTAACTAGCTCCTACAAGCATTCTGGGTGAAATATGCAACACCAGATGACGTTTCCAGATTATTTTCAAAGGCAGTTTGTTGCAGACCTGAATCCTATTCATTAGTCCCAGATAGAGGAGACCTATTGAGACAAATATGGAATGGTGGATTCACATATAGAGATACATCCTCTTATTTGTAGTTTGGAGTGTGCATTGTTAGTGTCAGCTTGCAAATTAATCTTGCCATAATCAAAATGTATGTCACTGGGTAAAATCTGCTTTCTCTAGATAAAGTTGAAGCTGGCATACTATAGGAAGCAGTTTAAAAAACATTCCTGGTACCAGATGCTAATGGTTCTAATGTCAGCAGGGGCTCCTGCAATGGCCAGGAGCTCACATGTTGCTTTTCAAAACTATTCCAGTTTTAAGTAATAAAGACTCATTCAAACAATAGCAAAATGATCGGTCGAGGTACATATGGCAAAGCAAGAATCTCAGCACAAGGTTCAAAATCCTCCAGGATGCTAAACAAAAGGGACATCTGACCCTTCCAGATGTGCAGTTACACTACACAGTCTTAGTTTGACTTTTTTTCTGTGTCAGGAGCGACTTGAGAAACTGCAAGTCGCTCCTAGCATGAAAGAATTGGCTGTCTGCAAAGATATTGCCCAGGGGATGCCCAGATGTTTGATGCTTTTCTATTCTTGTGGGAGTATTCTTTCATGTCCCCAGATTCGGACAGTTAAAAACACAAGAATCATTAACAGACTTCAGATAACAATTTACGATGGTACCAATATAGCCAACTGAAAAAGAAATTTTGATTGATAAACTGACTTTGAAAAAAGTAAGACTGAATGAAAAGAAAACTCTTCAAAGATGACAAAATACAATTAGCTAGAAGGATAGATTTTTTAGCATACTCAAATGGAAAATGAATACTTATTTTCATTTGTGTCTCAAAGTTGGGGAGCATAAAGTCATATATGTTTGGGGAGGGTATGTGTTTTTAGGTCTTTATGTAAATAAGCAGTGGAGTTTAATACAACCAGCCCTCCACGTTCACTGGAATTCGGGATAGAGGATATGTGTGAAAATAAAATGTAAAAAGCATGACAATTGTTTAGGGTGGTTTTTTTTTTTACTTGAGAAAACCTCTTTCTACAAATTTTAGGTCATCCAATGCTATTCTGTGCCCAGCTTTCAGCAGATGTTGACCATAGAGTTTGCTCAAGGCCCTAGAAATTGATAGACATTTAAAGTGATGAATAATCAAAACCCCAAAAGTCAAACTCACAAATGTGCAGTGCTAACTATATATTTTATTTGTAACTAGCTTAGGTATCCAGTGATGCCCGGGTTAGGTAATTTGTAACACTATTTATTAGAAAAAGTCAGTATTTGATTTTGGTTTTTTTTATGAATGCTCCCATTAGAAAATGCATAAGGATATGGGTGAACTACAATTCGCAAAATCATGGGTCAATTACCCCCAAACCCCATGCATTCAAAGTCAGCCATGTTGGGTCTGTGTGCCAAATTTGGTCCAGATCTGTCGTTGGCTGGGTTTAGTGCTCTCTGCATATGGGTGAATTACAACTCCCATAATCCAAGGTCAATCACCGCCAAACCCCATGCAATCCAAGTCGGCCATGTTGGATTTGTGTGCCAAGTTTGGTCCAGATCCGTTGTTGGTGGGGTTCAGGGTGCTCTTTTATTATACATGTACTATAAATCCCAGCATCTACAATAAATCCCCTCCAGACTCCACAGTATTCAAAGTTTGTCAGTTGGGTTCACAGCGCTCTTTGAATGGGAGTGAACTATAACTACAAGCACTCTTTGAATGGGAGTTCAAGGTCAATTTCTCCCAAACCCTTCCAGTCTTCAAAGTTGGCTATGTTGGGTCCGTGTGCTAATTGTGGTCCAGAATTAATGTCGGTTAGGTTCCCAGTACTCTTTTAATGAGGGTGAACTACAATTCCCAGTATCCAAGGTCGATGCCTTCCAAACCCCAGCAATTTTCTAAGTTGGCCATGGCATGCATGCCAAGTGTGGTCCAGATCCATCCTCGTTTGGGTTCACAGTACTCTCTGGATGTAGGTGAACTACAACTCCCAAATGTCAATTCCCTCCAGTATTCATATTTCGGCATATTGGGTCAGTGTGCCAGGTGTAGTCCAGATCCATTCCTGTTTTGAGTTCGCAGTGCTCTCTGGATGTAGGTGAACTACAACTCCCAAATGCCAAGGTAAATCCCCCCCCCCAATTCAAATATGGGTATATCAATATACAATTAGCAGCCCTAATTATTATTATGTACGCCGGAACTCAATCGACAGACCCAGTCTTTTGAACTTGAACACACCCATCTGTATTTTAGAATGTGTTTATGAATGTTGGTGTAAGCTAATAATTTTTAATCTGATTTATAGTGTATTGTACAATTTTTATATGTGTGTTTTATTGTAAGCCGCCCTGAGTCCCCTGTTGGGTGAGAAGGGCGGGATATAAATGTTGTAATAAATAAATAAAATAAATATCAGGTCTGTGTATCAGGAGTGGTCCACATCCATCCTCGTTTGGGTTCACAGTGCTCTCTGGATGTAGGTGAACTACAACTCGCAAAAATAAGGCCAACCCCCCCCCCCCCCCAAAAAAAAAAACCCACCAGTATGATCTGTTGGTCACGACGCTTCTGTGTGGCAAACTTCCCGCCATTTCGACACTATACCTCTATTGACGCGGCTTAGAATCGCACTGGATAAACTTGTGCTTCTTGCAGTTGTAATAATAATAATAATTTCCCGCCTTTCCTGAGGGCTGTTTATTTTAGGTTTCTGAGGAGACGGGGCTGAATAAGTACGGAGTCCTCGAGCAAGGCATGGGGCAAAGTCTCCCCACGCATGCCTTAGGAAAAGGAAACTCGAAACTTAAGGAAACCCCTCACTGAAGAGGGAGCCGGCCAACTCCTCCCTTCCGCCGCCCCGCCCACTTGCCTTCAGTTTCGTTTCTCCTGCTCTCGGCCGTGCTCCTCCTGCTCCTCCTCTTCCTCGACGGGACGGGCAGCAGAGCTATGTCGGACCCGGCGGTGTGCAGCTTCCTGACGAAGGTGCTGTGCGCCCGCGGGGGCGTCGCGGAGCTGGGCGAGTTGTGCGGCGAAGTGGGGCTGCCCGAGGCGCAGCTGAAGCAGGTCCTGGAGGAGGCCGGGCCCGAGCGGTACCTCAGGGTGTCGCGCGACGGCGCCGCCTGCGTCCTGGCCCTCTCCGCCGCGCGCCTCTGCGTGAAGCAGGTCTGCCCCGGGTGCGAGCGCCTCCACCTCTGCAAGCAAAACCTCATGGGACGCTGCCGGGCCAGGTGAGGGGAGGCGGGCAAGGGGCGCGCGCGCGCGGGGAGGGAGGGAGGGAGGGAGGGAGGTCGAGAGACGGCGCCTCGCGCATTTCCACTCTTTCGCGCGTGCTGAGCGCACAGAACTGGCTGATGTCCCTTTGCTCGTCGTCTGCAAAATGCAAGAGGACAGCCAGTGTGACTAGTGTTTTCAATGGTCCCAACCCCCACTTGGTGTCTTTCCATACGCAAGTGGGGTTTGGACCCTCGACATGGCTGGAAGGGCCTTCTCAGAACCAATGTGTTGTCGAAGGCTTTCATGGCCGGAATCACAAGGTTGTGTGTTTTCCGGGTTGTAAGGTCATGTTCCAGAAGTATTTTCTCCTGACGTTTCGCCCACATCTATGGTAGGCATCCTCAGTGGTTGTGAAGTATACCTCACAACCTCTGAGAATGCCTGCCATAGATGTGGGTGAAACGTCAGGAGAGAATACTTCTGGAACATGGCCGTCTTCTTCTTTATTCAGTCAGTCGTTTCCGACTCTTCGTGACCTCATGGACCAGTCTGCGCCAGAGCTCCCTGCTGTGCATCGCCGCCCCAGTTCCTTCAAGTTCATGCCAGTAACTTCAAGGATACCATCCATCCATCTTGCCCTTGTTGGGCCCCTCTTCCTTTTTCCTTCAATTTCCTCAGCATTGTGATCTTTTCCAAGCTTTCCTGTCTTCTCATGATATGGCCAAAGTACTTCAACTTTGCCTCTAATATCCTTCCCCCCAATGAGCAGCCGGGCATTATTTCCTGGATGATGGACTGGTTGGATCTTCTCGTGGTCCAAGGCACAACATGGCCGTACAGCCCGGAAAACACGCAACAAACCTCTGAACCAATCTGACAGCTTTGCCTTTGTGGTGCCCTGAGTCAGAAAGGACTTCATGGCCCCTTCCATGGGCCCCTCACATAGCCATATAATCCAGAAGAGTAAATGTAAAGGTTTCCCCTGACGTTAAGTCTAGTCGTGTCTGACTCTGGGGGATAATGCTCATCTCAGTTTCTAAGCCAAAGAGCCAGCATTGTCCATAGACACCTCCAAGGTCATGTGGCCGGCATGACTGCATGGAGCGCCATTACCTTCCCGCCGGAGCGGTACCTATTGATCTACTCACATTGGCATGTTTTCGAACTGCTAGGTTGGCAGAAGCTGGGGGTAACAGTGGGATTCTTTACTCTGAACTGGATTCTGTGGCAGCGTATTTATTGATTGTGTCAGAAGCGAATTGAGAACCCAGTTATAATGTATAAAAAACCACAAATGAAGTTAAAAACTTGGCATTATACTAAATTTCATTTGACCAGAAGCTGGCCACTTGGAATGTTTCTGGTGTCGCTGTAAGAAGGTCCTCCATTGTGCATGTGATGGGACTCAGACTCCATTGGAGAAATATAATAATAATAACAACAACAACTTTATTTCAACCCCACCACCATCACCCAAAAGGGACTCGGGACAGCTTACAAAGCACTTGTAATGTAACAATCTACATGGTGCCATAACAAATAACAAAGCAAAAGCATAATTTACATCATCAGTACATAAAACAATACCACAATATAATCAATCAACTCTACAATAAACATCGATAAAACTCCATGATAATTATGGCCATCAAATGAATAGTAACCAACCAGTCATATAAAGTGCTTTCAGTGGAAAAATCACTGGGTCTACTGGTGGCACAGTGTGTTAAAGCGCTGAGCTGCTGAACTTGCGGACCAAAAGGTCCCAGGTTCAAATCCCGGGAGCGGAATGAGCACCCGCTGTTAGCCCCAGCTCCTGCCAACCTAGCAGTTCGAAAACATGCAAATGTGAGTAGATCAATAGGTACCGCTCCAGCGGGAAGGTATCGGCGCTCCATGCAATCATGCCGGCCACATGACCTTGGAGGTGTCTATGGACAATGCTGGCTCTTTGGCTTAGAAATGGAGATGAGCACCAACCCCCAGAGTTGGTCACGACTGGACTTAACATTAGGGTAAACCTTTACCTTTACCTACCTATTGAAAAGCTTGGTTAAAGAGCCAAGTTTTTAGGTTGGATCCAAAACATTGGAGGGTGGGGGGCAGCCCCATTTCCTTTGGGAGGGCATTTTAGAGCCGGGGAGCCACCACCGAGAAGGCCCTCTCCCCACCAACCGTACTTAAGACAAAGGTGGGACCAAGAGGAAGGCCTCCCAGGGTGACCTCAGAGACTGCGCCGGTTCATAAAAAACGATGCGGTCACGAAGATAAGCTGCATCCGAACCATTATAGGGCTTTGTAGGTAATAACCTGCTCTTTGAATTGGGACCAGAAACTTCTCTATTGAAGCAGCCAATGGAGCTGCTTCAATAGAGACATAGTATGCTTCCTAAAAGCAGCCCCGGCTAACAATCTGTCTGCTGACCTTTGCACTAATTGTAATAATAACACATATAATAATAAATCTTTATTTCTATCCTTGCACACGTATATTTGCTGAGATTTAATAGGGCTTATGCCTTATGTGTTTAAGATTTTTTTCTTAGACAAGTTTAGAAAAGTGGCTTATTAGATTTCACAGTCCTCCAGTTGGCGTACTCATGGTTGGACTGACTGTGCAGGTTCAAGATTCCTTGGGTCCCAGAATTTCAGGTACAAAGTAAAGCACATCCTATATCTTCCTACTGAAAAATAATTGAACTTGTTGTGAGCCTAAAAGTCAGGTCTGATTTTCAGGTTCACCACAACCTAGAGTTTTCTTGGAAAGATTTCTACTCATGAGGTTTACAGTTGCCTCTGTCTTGGGTATGTGTCTTGTTCAAGGTTGCAGAAAGGGCTTTTCCCATTAAAGTTCTATAAATAAGAACCGATACTGATACCAGGGTGTGATGTAACCAAGGCAGATGTAACCTCAAATGATGTTTTGATTTTTGACAGTTGAAAGAAATGAACAACAACAACAAAATGTAACAATAAATATTTAACTTGATAGTTCTGAGTGTGGCTAGGGCGTATCAGTGAATTTTTGTGTGTACATTGTCAACAACCTTCCAGTGCTTTTGTTGATGACTCTTTTCTTTGACTTTAATATGACGTGAGTTTTTGAATAAACAGAAGCTTAAACACAGTACCAGGGGAGGTACCTGAGGCATCTGTTTGTCCAATCTTGTTGGATTTGTTTCAGCTTATGCGGCCTGATGACGTGGACAAGATCCTTGGAGCGATGAGACCAACCACATGTGCCCTTCCTGGCTCATAAAACTCGCGGGGCGGGGGGCGGGGGCGGAATTGGTTGATTGATTTTTGAGGATTATAAATGCCTCACTGAAACAAGGGCAATTTCCATCAGGCCTGAAACAGGCAATTATAAGACCAATTTTGAAAAAGGCATCCCTTGATTGCTCTATTCTGACTAACTATTGACCAATTTCAAACATTCCCTTTCTGGGCAAGGTACTAGAGCAGGTGGTTGCTTCTCAACTCCAAAAATTCTAGGATGATACCGATTATCTTGACCCATGTCAATCTGGCTTCAGGCCTGGTTACGGCACTGTGATGGCTTTGACGGGGAGTTTGACCCTGTTGGTTCTCTTGGACATCTCAGCGACTACCAAAAACATTGGCTACTAACAAATTGACTTCAAATAAAGATAGATTTGCATAAAATGAATTTACAGTAACAACATTGTTGGAAGTTAAATCCGTAAAAAGTTCAGTCCTTGCTGCCTAGAAAAAAAGCTGTGGATTGGGCCAGAGGCAAACTGTTGGATAATCCAGAATGTTGGATAAGTGAGATCTACTGTAACGGAAACTGTGCTTGGTTACCAGTTGAAGTCATTACTTATTGCTACAATGTTGCTGTTTTTATTCTGTTTTTATACTGTGAATTGCATTTTTATGTAATCTTTCATTTTAACTGTGTTGTTGGGCTTTGCCCCATGTGAGCCGCCTCGAGTCCCCTTGTGGAGATGGTGGACTCAGGGCAGCTTACAACAAAATCAACACAATACATACAAAGTGAAAATCAAAAAAGGCAATACATCAAATGTAAACAATCATAAACACAATTAAACAAAAACAGTATCTTAATGATAAATACAGATTAAAAAAATATTGCTCAGTTTAAAACATATAGAAAGTCATGAAGAAGAGATACAATTCATTAAAATATGATAGAGTTTAGGGATTTCTAGCTGCTGCTGGTTCAGCCTTGATGCTTTGAACATGCACAAGTCTTGTCATGTGGCCTGAGGTTGGCAGGCTTCCCATTCTTTCTGAGTTGAACATAATATTTTCCATGGCATCTGCCTCTTGATGGGCTTTATGGGTTTCCAACATATGATAATCCTATGATGAGCCTATCACAAGGTTTTCTGAGGCTGAGTGTGTGTGACTCCCCCAAGGTAACCCAATGGGTTTCCATGGCTGAATATGGAGTCAAATGCTCAAATCACTAATCACACTGGTTCCTTAATTTTTTAATGTACTGTACTGTCTTTTTCAGATCCATGATTACATTTGTTCAGAAACAAGATGGAAATGCCCTAGGGTACGCCTACACTACTGTAGCATTAATCTATTTGACACCACTTTAACTGCCATGGCTCAATGCTGTGGAATCCTGGAATTTGTTGTTTAGTGACTCACCAATGCTCTTTGGCAGAGAAGGGTAAAGATCATGGTAAAGTACAACTTCGAGAATCCCATAGCATTGAGCCATGGCAGTTAGCAGTCTTGTTAAATGGTAATTCCATAGTGTAGGTGCCACCCCAGTACACTTTGGAAGTATTCATTTGAAGTCTTTCTGCTCTGTTCTTCACCCAGAAGTATCTGCAGAGAGTGGATGTACAGTCAGTAAAACCAGACAGTCTTTGCATGCAGACTTACATTCTAGAAGACAAATGGAAACTGAAAAGGGGTGGGAAGGGATGCTTTTACTGCCAGGTCAACTTGGTGGACTCATGGTTGGACTCAATACTGCATATTGAAGGTGGCATAGCTTTCTCCTCCCACTGTGTCAGTTCTCTCCCTTAGCCTTCTGTTTCTCTTATTTCTCACTAACTTTTGTATTTCTTTGAAGTGGGAGGCTTACGGGATGATTTTCAATTGTGTGCATTCTTACACAGTCAGTTGTTTTTTAAAATTACAAGTTCACAAATAATGGAATCAGATAACAATGCTGTGTAGATATTGTTGTGCCCTGGAAAAAAAAATATGAAAATTGGGAAAATTGAGAATTGAGTATAGAATAGTTTCTTTTAGAATTCAAGGAAACCATATATTTACTCCCACAAAATTATTTCTAAAAATGATGTAACAGGCAGATTTGTATGTAAGAGTGTACTATGTCTTTTTCTCAGTTCCTGTTATGTAAATAAGAACTGTCTATTTGACACTCTGAAATAAAAAACTAATAAGTGGCAAATATGTTTCTATGTTTTATAGTCACGGTTTCTTCTGTTTTTATTGGTATCTGCCTGCTGTTAATAAATAGGCAAAACCAAAATGGTTCCCTACAGTTGTGGCACCTTGTAGTGCCCCAAAAAAGAAATGTTTGTAAGGGGAAATTCAATTTGATTTGTAATTATTGTCTGAATAAACTGTTATTTTAATATAACAAAATGATAATTTTATGACAACTAAAATTATACTTCTTACTTTTTCTGTTCTTAAAGCACCTTAACCTCTTCATGTTTACAAGTTTCACTCAGTGCACTTTGCCCAGTTCATTTTATGATTCTATCACTGTGTTTTAACATGTGCCTTACAATGATTGTGATTTTATTTTATGCCTTTTAATTTTATTTGTGTGTTTTTTGTATTTAATATCGTATGCTTGTTTTATATCTGTAAGCCGCCCCGAGTCCCTCTGGAGAGATGGTGGTGGGGTATAAAAATAAAATTATTATTATTATTAAAGTAAGTAAGTGATTTTTAATCTGGTCGTTGCTATTATGTGTCTTCCAAGTGCTATTTCCAGTGTACAAAGACCAAATCATGGGGAGATGGTGGCGGGGTATAAATAAAGTTTTATTATTATTATTATTATTTACTTGGTAATTTTTCTTCAAAGGAGGTTTCCTTTTGCCTTCCTTTGAGGCTGAGAAAGTGAGGCTTCCTGAGGCTTCCATGGTTGAGAAGTAACTTTTCCAAGCTTGGATATGAGTATTAGGTAGCCTTCATGGCCTGGTAATTCCTGGAATATTGCAGTGCCTTCTTGGGGTGGGAGTGGGTATAGGAAAAAGGTTCCCTTGAGTCTTAGTGGGGCCCCTCTCCATAGTTGTAGAGTGATAATGGTCAACTAGGCCATTATTTATTTGCAGATTTTAATCTTACTGATTGGCCTAGTTCAGACTAATACAATGTAATTTTTTTTAAAAGACAAGCCAAAACATGACAATTAAAATCAGAGCCCTGTCACCCTATAATCCTAAATAAAACAAGAATGATGGCATTAGTTCAAAATGCAATTTAGTCACTGAGATTTTCTAATAATGCACATTTTGCCACCCTTTGGGTCAGGTGGTGCTATTAATCATCTACGTCTGTTGACTTTCTATTCCCAGCATTCATATGGCAGAGTTGCCAGGGAGCTGCTTGTCTTCAGTTTCGATTTTCTTCGGAGTTGCGGGGAAAAAAGGTGGAGCCTAGGCTGGACTGACTTGAAACCAAACAATTATTTTAAAAGACAGGTAGACAGAGCAGAGGTTGATCATGACCGATCCAGTTGTGTGTAGTTTTATCACTAAGATCCTTTGCTCCATGGGGGGCAGTTCAAGTTACCAGGAGATTCTTCCTCTCTTGGGGCTCCCTGACCACCAGTTAAGGCAGATCTTGGAGGAGTCAGGGAAGGAAAGATTTCTGGTCAATGAGCAAGGCACCTCACTTCAGGTGCTAGCGATCTCTCCAATGCGTCTGTGTCTGAAGAATGAGTGTGACGGGTGTGAACATCTTCATATTTGCAAGAACTACCTCAAGAAGAAATGTTTCAGGCCTGCTGGTGGCAGACGGTGAGTTGGGGAGCAGACGGCGGGGTTAGAAAGAAAAAGAGAAGAAAAATAAAAGGGGTGTTTGTGGAGAAGGCGGCTGTTGATTGCACTGAGAGAGATGAAAATGGTTGTGACATGGTAGCCAACTTGCAAGAAAGAAAAGAGACAAAAGTCAAAGCAAATGTAGTTTCTGTCTGTTTTCTCCATTAGCTGCAAGTCCAACTGGCACTGTTTAGTTAGAAGGTGTGAAAGACTAACTTCATCCAGTGACTATAGTGACATAATGTGTTGTCGAAGGCTTTCATGGCTGGGATCACAGGGTTGTTGTATGTTTTCCGGGCTGTATGGCCATGTTCTAGAAGTATTCTCTCCTGACGTTTCGCCCACATCTATGGCAGGCATCCTCAGAGGTTGTCTATGGCAGGCATCCTCAGATGCCTGCCATAGATGTGAGCAAAACATCAGGAGAGAATACTTCTAGAACATGGCCATACAGCCCAGAAAACATAAAGCAACCCTATAGTGACATAGCTCACATTAAACCTAAAGAATGTTGTTGTCGTAGAAGACTAATAGAATAAGCCAGAAGAATAAAGAAAACGTTATTTTGGAATTATATTTAGACCCCACTTACTCCCAAATGTATTTTAGTGTTAGGTTTTGGTTTTTTAATCACATCAGAAGCAATTTGAGAACATACTGCAAGTCACTTCTGGTGTGAGAGAATTGGCATCTACAGAGGCATTGCCCAGGGGATGCCCGGATGTGTTACCATCCTGCTGGGAGGCTTCTCTCAGTCCCCACAAGCTAGAGCTGACAGACGGGAGCTCACCCCATCTCACGGATTCGAACTAGCAACCTTGAGGTCAGCAACTCAACTGTCAGGTCAGCAGCCCAGCCGGCACAAGGGTTTAACCCATTGCGCCACTGCAGCAATGTGTTAGGTCAGGGGTCCCCAAACTTTTGAAGCAGAGGGCCGGTCCACAATCCTTCAGACTGTTGAGGGGCCGAATTATCATTTGAAAAAAAAATAAAAACAAATTCCTATGCATACTGCACATTTGTAGTGTAACAACAACAATGAAAAAACAATACAATATTTAAAAATGAAAACAATTTTAACCAACATAAACCTATTAGAATTTCAATGGAAAGTGTAACACAATATTAGCATTATATATTACTATATTGAACTATACCACTATACTATTATATAATATGTAATATATAACATATAATTAATATTATTATATGGTATTACTACTAGTATTATATTGTATAACATATGATTATCATCAATATTATATGTATATCCAATATATTATATTATTAAAACTGATATAAAATATATTGATTTTATAATGTTGATTTTAATGATTGTTTTTATTGATGTTGATGTTTTTTACTGGGATAATTGTTTTATTGCTTTGTTACTGTTTTGTTTGTTTTATCGGGCCTGGCCCCATGTAAGCCGCCCCCAGTCCCTTCGGGGAGATGGGGCGGGGTATAAAAATAAAGTTGTTGTTATTATTATTATTATTATTATTATTATTATTATAAAACTGATGGCGGGGGCCAGGTAAATGACCTTGGAGGGCCGCATCCGGCCCCCGGGCCTTAGTTTGGGGACCCCTGTGTTAGGTAATGGATTTGAATTTTCAGCTGTGCTCAAATTACAGTTTTTGTGAATGAATTTCAGAAGAATAGCCATGTTTCAGAAAGAACAAATCCATTGTATTATTACTAATAGTTGTTATACACTCACTGATACTTGTGCCTTTGTTGGGAATGAATATGTAAATAGACTTTTGGTTTTTAGATTAGCACAGGCTTGAGGGCTAGCAATGGGTCTCATTTCTGGTTTTGCTGTCAGGACAACATTCTGTGGGATCCTGGGGCTTATAATCTGGTGGGTCAGGCGTCAGAGAACCTCTCTGGCTGTGGATTCCAAATAGGAAACCCTAGGATTCCATAGAAAGTTGGCATAATAACACAACATTTGAAAAAAAATCTGTTCCTGGTTTGGAAGTGTTATTTCCTGTTTAATTGTGCTGTACTTACTTTGAAAGTAGTTGTTACTTTGTTTTTGTGGCTGGTACAAATTTTGTTAATTTGGTTGAGACTATGAGATATTCATTGAAACACTAGAGCAAGTTTCTCCCACTCCTTATCCTGTATGATTTACCTCATAGATGAAAGTTAACAGCTGAGATGTAGAAGGGGGGAACTTTGAAAAACTAGACTTGTTCTGGCATTCATATGTTGTGCTCCATTAATATGTGTGCAGGGACAGTGACATGGTTCCTGATAATATGGACATTCATTAGCGGGTGATGAGGGTGGTGGCTAATAGTCATGAGAATGGTTTTCCTTGAGTTCGTGAGTGGGGAAGGAGGGCTCAAAGTTCATGCCCCTATATGTTTTGATCCCATTGAATTTTTTTTCTTCATACCTCTAAAACTACGGTGAAACAACCCTGAGATTTTCAGGAAGCTTATCTTTAGGTCTACAACTACTGTACATTTGGCACAGAATTACAATATACAGAAGCATTGTATTCGAAACAGTATGGGGACACTTTATAAATCTTTATCATTCTTCATAAAATTCTATGCAAATTATAATTAAATTAGTTTGCCATGCTCAAAAATCGCCATGGTGATTGTTTGAAAACAATTCAGAAGGAGAGCAGGATATATATTATGTAACACTCGGGCACCAACTTCTGACTTCCTGGTATAAAAAAAGAAAAACACAAACTGGAAGGTTGAGTGGTGGGAGTGTCCCTCTCCCTCCCTCTCTCTGTAAGAGAGTTGAAGACTCCATTCTTACTTTGACCATCAGTAGCTGCTCCAAGGTTATGATTTTATGAAGATATCTTTCCCTGACACATAATCTGCCTCTCTGTCTTTGGTATCTATCATTGCTTTAGAATAAAATGGTTGAGTTTAACCTTGCTGCCTTAAAAGTGTAGGGTGATGTGGTAGGGTGGGATTGTATACAGTTTGGCCTGTAGAATGTCGATAGGAAGCAGGTTACTTACTGTGTTTCCCTGAAAATAAGACAGTGCCTTATATTAATTTTTGCTCCCAAAGATGCACTAGGTCTTATTTTCAGGGGATGTCTTATTTTTCCATGAAGAAGACTTCACATTTATTGTTGAACAAAAAAATGAACATTTATTATATACTGTACAGTAGTTGTAATCACAAACCAGCATAACCAGTCAAACTGTGAATCCTATCAAGAATTTCTTGTTACTACCATTATTTCCATGTACAACACTCTATGGTACGTACATTTAGCAATCCTGCGTGCTGTGGTGTTCTGTTCAGCAGGCATGCTTCCAAACAAAAACTTTGCTAGGTCTTACTTTTGGGGGAGGCCTTATATTTAGCAATTCAGCAAAACCTCTACTAGGTCTTATTTTCTGGGGATGACTTATTTTAGGGGAAACAGGGTAGAATGCTACCAGAAGCAGAAGTAACAAGGAAAAGATGTGGAGAGATTTCTACATAACAAAAACAAAGATTTCTCCCCCCACAAGTATTTTTGCTTTTTCTTTTTGTCTCACTATATTCACATAATAAAGTAATTTGGACTGGACTAGACTGTGCTGTTTTGGCCAAATCTGAGAGATAGAATTTTCTCTCTCAGTTCACCCAATTGTTCTATTCAAGAGCAGAGTTGTTTGATTTGAAAATGGTGGTGATGAAGTTGCCATCCCTTTTAGTGGTTAGGAGCCTTGGATACTAGGTATGTACTAGTTATAGGATCACTTTAGCAGTGGTGGAGGACATGGACCTATGCACACTTGTGACGGCGCGAGTGGCGCCATCTATATGTCAAACTATAAGTTTCAAGATCTGAATTGTTGTATCATGCCTGATTTTGCCCTTACCCTGTAAATGTAGTTGGATTGGTTATTTATATCTGTCAATCAATGTTGTTTGTACCTGTTATATTGCTCAATCAGCAAAACTGTTTGGCTCCACCTCTTCCCCGAGTAGGACAGTGTTTCCTCTTTTCATTCCACCAGCAAGCTCTCTATCGGATGGACGTGAGAGAGAGACTTGGCACTAAAAGCCCTTCAAAAGTTACCTCTCAGCACCAACTCTGAGGTTCTTACCCTTGGGACTCACACTTCATGTTCAGGGCCAACCTGAACAACGTTGAGGAGTCTCAAGCGCCTTCACATCAGTCCTTTGGCAACAGAGGAAGACTCTTGTCTTCAGATATAGGTCATTGGACTGAGGCTGAGTTTGCTCCGGCATTCACAGCCAGAGAAAGAGGGATCTAGAAGGCTCCACGGACTTAAACAATCAAAGACTGTAATGTATATTTTCTTTTACCCCCTTTGTGAACAATAAACCCAGTTTTTGAGTTATCTACAGTGTTTTGGTCCTTGGGAGTTCCAGTTTCCCTAAAGGAGGGCAAGAAGCAATCCCCTGGGGAAAGATGTCACGTCCATGCCTCTTTCACTAAGAGTACAGCCCCAGGCACGATGGCACAGTGCTGAGAGAAGCCTTCTTTTCCAGAAGTACTGAGAGAGGAGCCTTCTTTTCCAGAACTGCTGAAAGAAGCCTTCCAGAAGTGCTAAGAAGGGAAAAGAAGAGGAGTGAAAGGGCCTTAAATTTGCCAAGCCCATAGTCTCCTAAAGATAAAGAAGTCAAAAGAAGCCCAGCCTTCACAAAACTGAGACATTTACAAGCTTTCCCGCTCTTTTGCATCCCAAGCCACCAGCAAATCGCTACATCCAGCTCTTGCAGCTGCAGCAAGTTCAAGCCTTCTGCAAAGTGGATACATTTGCTAGAAGCCTAGCCTTTGCAAAATTGAAACATTTGCTAGGCTTCCCGCCTTTTCTGTTTCTCAAGCTAGCCAGCTAATCGCTACATCCAGCTCTTGCAACTGCACAAGATCAAGCTTTTTGCAAAGTAGATACATTTCTCCAGAAGCCAGCCTTTATAGCTCAACCAAGCCTCTTCCAGAACTCAGTTTGCAAAGCAATAAATTTCCAACCTTCTGCAGTTCCTGCCATTTCTTCAGAGCCTGCTGCAAGTTTATGAAAGCCCAGGCTTAACTTCTCAGTTAAGCAGCTGTTTTACTGGTCTTGTTTAAAATATTTCATTGCCTTTTTGTGTGCCTTTAATTGTATAGTTATATAGTATTGCATTTTTCTACTGTTTGAAACTTGGGATAAGTTTCTTTTTGAATTTCATAATGGCAAGTCATAGCAATGGGATTTTGCAAACAAGGGTCAAATCCCCCCGCCCTGTCAGAGAAAGGCACCCCACAGAGAAAACAATGCTCTGCCTTTTGCAGCAGGAAGGCCAGCTTAGGCAGAGGTTTAACAGAGCTTGGCAAAACCTGCCGACCATAGCTGATGCAATAAGGGCATCCCTTTGCCCAAAGGAAAAGGAAATTCTTAGGCAAGAATTTTTAAAGGCCTTCAATAATGGGAGTGCTATTGCAGGAGAAATAATCTATGTACTGAACAAAATTAACACTCCAGAGTCTTTAGATAGGGCTAAGGAAATTTCTTTCAGCCTACAAGAAGAGAGGAGGCGCTACAGCACGGTTCTATCTGAACCAGAGCCCAGTTCCTTATTCAAAGGTGCAGAAGAAAGGGTTCAAGGCTCCCCATGTGTAAGCCTTAGATCCAGTCTGCTCAAGATTCCATCTAATGATGCTAGCCTTAAATCCAAGCATTCATCTAGGCATAGCAGTTCCTCCCAATCCATACATTCATTCATCAGTACTTCTTCCAAAGCAGCCCACTACAACAGAGAGGCTGTCCGTTTGAAAATTAGAAAAGAGGTTTTAGAAGCAGAGGCGTCTGCAGAAATGGCTAAGCAAGACCTTGCCTTCAATGAAGAGGAACTCCTCCTTCAACAGGCTAAAGCCAAGCAGAAACTGCTTCTAGCTCAGGCTAGGGCCCAACAAGAAGCTGACCTAGCACAGGCCAGGGCCCAGAGAGAAATAGAGCTTGCAATGGCTGAAGCCAAGCAAGATGAGCTGCAACGGGATCTAGATCTGCTTCAAGTAAAAAGAGACACAGCACAAAAGATAGTCAGAGCTAACGTTCTAGCCAAAGCCCTATCACAGGAACTAATCCAAGAAAACCTTAGTTTCCTGCCAACACAAGAGCCTACAGCAAAGGTTTCAGGACATCTGCAACTGGAATCACCTGTAGTGCAGAGTCATATCTCCTTTCGCCACCTGGAAGATCGCTCACCTGTTCCAGTGTTTGCAACAACACTTCTTCTGCCTCATGTGGCACATATTCCTTGGAGTGCACATGTACATTTACGTGTCATATTATAAGGTGTATTTGCTATTTAAAATGATTTTCCATTCCTCTCCTTTTATTCTAGGGCTTGCAAATACTCTCATGATATTTTATCAGAGGATAACCGAAAAGTTCTGAAGAACCATGAACTCTCTGGCCTCAATGAGAATGAATTATGTGTTTTACTTCTCCAGAATGACCCCTTTCTCCTTCCTGATGTGAGTTACAAAAATACAGTATTACCACTTAATTTTACATTAACTGTTTAGTTCCTTATTGTGGGACCTTGGTGAGGAGGTGGTTATTAAACTAGCTAAAAGGGAAACACAGTCAACTTTTAATATGCTTATTTCACAACATGGAATAATTTCAGTTTCAAAGCTGACTCAAACTTTGAAATTCTGCTCTTCCTGAAGCCAAAAATGTTTGACAAATCAGTGTGGGAGCAGAACATGTTATACAGAGATATTTCAGTTACTTGTATTTGGCATCTAAACATCTTTCACTAAACTGCTGCTGTTGTCAGTGTAGAATGGTGATAATAATTTTGAGCTACCAATTGTCACTAATATAAAGTACTAAAGTATTAAAATACCAAATTCACAATATTGTTGTAATTACTGTAACAGAGTATCAATACAAAAAACATTCCAATGAAAACCACAGGCATTTAAAGTAATAACAAGGTATATGATGCCCCACCCTATGTCAATAAAATTCCACAAACCCCGATATACCATCAATGCAGAGCAAATAAAACAAATCATCTGCTACATTATGCCAAAATTTCATGCTGTGTTTTGATTTTCTTAGTCTTATTAGGAGTCATTTGAGTTTCATTTTGGAGAGCAAGGCAGTGTGTAAGTGAAATAAGCATAAACATTCACAATCCTAAGTCTTGGAGTAGCCGTTTTCGATCCCTTTTTTGGAAGAAAAGCGGGATATAAAGATTTATTATTATTATTATTATTATTATTTTGTAGGAAGGGTTGTATTTGGCACTTTATCTGCAGCTCAGACAAATACAATGCAGATGACGATTCAAGCATATGCCTCGTTTCCTCCTTATTTTAAGGTGTGCAACGCCTACAACAAAGGGGAGGGGAACTGCAACCAGCAAGATAATTGCTCCAAGCTTCATATTTGCCGGTACTTTCTCAAAGGACAGTGTCGCTTTCCGCGATGCAAGAGATCTCATCGCCTTATGGATCCAATAGCTTTGAAGTTGCTGCTTGCAGAAGGATTGGATAATAAGATGGCTTTCAATATTCAAACAATCTGTAATTACAAAACTACCGCATTGGCTAGAGAATTAGGTGCAAACAAATGTGAGTGCTACTAAATATCCTATAGGTGGGAAAGGTGGATCCCCTTGCTCATGCCCCTTGGTGACTTCCCCTTTCCTTTAATCTCTGAAAGTTCTTCTCTGTTGTTTTAGGCTCCTCCTCAAAGGCCAAACCTACAGCAAATCAAGAAAAGTCTGGAAATCAGAGTAAATCCATATTTGAGCAGACTTCCAGCTTGAATACTTTTATGAACATAGACCCAAACGAAGGTGAGCCAGTCCATTGTTTTAAGCAAAGCATCCAAGTGGGTTCAGGAAGTCTAAGCCAGCACTTCTATATTTTGATAGCAAAATTTTCCACATCACTTTTTTTTTTGCAGTAGTGGGATTATTAAGAATATATTCATAACCTGTTAGGATTATGATAGCAATACGGTTAGATATTGGTGCAGAGTAGCAAAAAACGCAGAAGACTAGGGGTTTATGTGAGCAGAGGTGAGAAAAAGCAAAATAGCCAGCCTCCCTTTCCCTTTAAAGAGTCATGCACATAAGCATCAGAGATATCAAAAGTAAAATAGTAAAAATATGTTTACTCACAATCTTGTATGGTGATGGTCATACAGGTAAAAACATCTTAGTTCCAAAAGAATACAGTTCAGGATACTACATATCTCTTAACAAAGAAGTAACATCGGCATGGCATGGCTGGATCAAGAAAACAGGAAGAGCAGAAGGAGAGAAGGAAGAGAGTCTCCCCAAATTCTAAAGGTGTACATCACTTCCTGTGTGTCCCCAGAAAGGATACTCCCCTTTTTCACTTCACATGCACAACCCTTAAAATGGTGCCATCAACTTTGGAATGCAGCTTGGCTCAGGTTACTAAGCAACAAACAAAACTAACTACATAAACCATCTCACATTGAAAATGCATGCATGATTGCTAGATAACCCAACAGGGATTATATGTTCCTGTAGTGCAAGAGGCAATACTGATGGCAGCAGTGCTGTTGATAGGGTCTTCTGTGTCAGACAGGCTTTTGCTGAGGAGCCAGATTAAATGTGCCAAATGGCTGCTGGGTAGCAGCAGTAGTGGGAATGACACTGGTGGAGGATTTTTCAGAGGCAACATCATGAAACACTATGATGAGACAATGCACAAAGGAAAAAAGATAGTGCCAGAAGAAGGAAACCCTGAAGTGCACAACACACGTAGGAACATGGAATGTGAGAAACATGAATCAAGGAAAGCTTGACATAGTAAAACAAGTGGAATATATGAACATTTCAGTACTTGGGATGAGTGAGGTAAAGTGGATAGGAATGGGATAGATAACTACGCTGTGTTTTACTCAGCAAATTACAACATTTATTATGGTCCATAGACCTATCTGAAAATGAACAGTCATTTTGAGTTTTCCTGTCTCAGGAGAAGTTCATTGTTTCCCTTAACCTCTGAAAGTTCTTCTCTGTTGTTTTAGGCTCCTCCTCAAAGGCCAAACCTACAGCAAATCAAGAAAAGTCTGGAAATCAGAGTAAATCCATACTTGAGCAGACTTCCAGCTTGAATAATTTTATGAACATAGACCCAAACCAAGGTGAGCCAGTCCATTGTTTTAAGCAAAGCATCCAAGTGGGTTCAGGAAGTCTAAGCCAGCACTTCTATATTTCGATAGCAAAGGTTACCACATCACTAAGTTTTTATTTGCAGTAGTGGGATTACATGCTTCTGTAATGCAAGAGGCAATACTGATGGCAGCAATGCTGCTGATAGAGTCTTCTGTGTCAGGTATTTGCTGAGGAGCCAGATTAAATGTGCCAAATGGCTACTGGGTAGCAGCAGTAGTGGGAATGACACTGGTGGAGGTTTTTTTTGGAGGCAACATCATGAAATTCTATTATGAGACAGTGCACACACAAAAAAGTGTCCAAGGTTGGATGGCACTCAGTGAGCTATTGGGAAAAGCAGAGCACAGACAGGAGTAGCCCTGTGGATAATGATGCAACTGTACTGAAGCCAAAAGTATATTCAGCTGTTGGTGGGCTGAGAGGTGACAGGAAACTCTGAAGCTGCACAACACATATAGGAACATGGAATGTGAGAAACACGAATCAAGGAAAGCTTGACATAGTAAAAACAAGTGGAATATATGAACATTACACTACTTGGGATGAGTACTTGGGTACTCTGCCTCTTGAATGCAATTATACTCAGCCACAAGTGATCACCCATAATGAATCCAAGTTTATGCTCCATCCCTAGAAGCAAAAGCGGAAGAGATGGAAAGATTCTGTGATTGAATTCAGGAGTAAATTGATAATACACAGCCTTTGATTGTGTAGATCATAAAAAAATTATGTCTCACTCTAAATTAAATTAGTGTGCCACAACATTTTAGTTCCATAACCTGTACTCAGTGAGGGAAAGACTACCATCAGGATAGAATACAAAGAATTGGAATGGTTTCCTTTTGGCACTTCATTGCCTTTTATTGCCCTATCTGTTTAACTTGTCTACGGAATATATTGTTCGCAAAGCTGGATTAAACTCTGATGATGGAAGTGTAAAAATTGGAGGGAAGAACATCAATAATTTGGAAGCAAAGATGACTAAACTGTTATACTTTGGACATACTGTATTATACAACATCAAATACAGTAATGCTTGACATGGTAGATGGCAATTGAAGAAAAGAAAGACCCTGTTACAAATGGGGAGACACAATCAAGGAAGCCATAACCTTAAGTTTGCAAGATTTGAGCAAGACAGTTAATAACAAAGTGACTTGGAAGTCTCTCTTTCTTCAGGTCATAAGTTGAAGTGTGCTTAACTGCAGTTAAAGGAGCCCCTGTGGCATTGAGGGATAGAGCCTTGTGACTTAAAGGTTGGGTTGCTGACCTGAAGGCTGCCAGGTTCGAATCCCACCCGGGGAGAGCGTGGATGAGCTCCCTCTATCAGCTCCAGCTCCATGCGGGGACATGAGAGAAGCCTCCCATACGGATGGTAAAAACATCAAAACATCCGGGCATCCCCTGGGCAACATCCTTGCAGACGGCCAATTCTCTCACACCAGAAGTGACTCAAGTTGCTCCTGACACACAAAAAACCCTGCAGTTAACAACAAAAAAAGACCCAGTGTAACATGCATCCCTCTAAATTAGTGTTGATAAATCTATATTGGCCTTTTGGCATAGGTGAATTTCAGCAATTTTTCAAAATGTGTTTATATTTTCATGTACATGCAGAAATTAACCGTTGAATTATTTGCTTTGTAACATAATACACAGTTGGTTCATTGCAGTCATAATTTGCATTGGCAGTGTTGAAGAGAGAATGAAGGAATGTCTCTGAGTTGTTATTGATAAAAAAAATTCTGCTCCTTTTTCTCATATAGATGTGAAAACAGCTCATTGTTCTATATCTCCCCAGAATGCAGAGAAAGAGAAAATTGATGAGATATGTCTATATTATCTCTTTCAGTTCTGCAAGCATAAAAGTAAGTCTCTCTAATATGGTTTGTAATTTGAGTTGATAATGTCATGTTTGAATGGCATCAAATTGTTGCCAACTACGAGGGAGAGAGGGCAAGATATAAAACAAAATGAATAAATAATTTTTCACTGAAGAAACAAACTTCTGGTGCTGTAGAAATAGAGGTAGAACTGGCCTTCCTTGAAATCTCCCCCTTAAATTGAGGCTTGAGGCCTTGTTCTTTTCCTTTTCTCTACCAGTTTTGAATAGAGGGTGATGAGAATGATGGAATAGTGCATTCACAAGGTCTCCTGCTGTGTCCAATACTAAATCCTAATTGCTGTTAATACACGGAACCTTAAATGCAACTGCTAGAATAAATCCACTCCTCAAATGTTTTTGCAAGCTTTCAGACACTTCTGCTAGAGCTCAAAAGTCAACCAGTGAAGCAGGCAAGCTGTTCAGTTCAAGGACAGATAGCAAATGACAAATCTAAACAAACTTAGTTAAACTCCTTTAGATAGCAGATAAGTTAAATAAAACAGAACAAATGACTCAGAGCCTGGAAAAGCCAGTCAAAATAATATATTTAGACAGATGAACAGATAAAATCTCATTAGAAGTGAAAGACACCACTAGGCATGGGCGAATTCCTCGGAATCGATGTTAATCGGAATAAAATCGTATCTATTTTGGGTTCCAAATGGGGTTCCGAGGTGGTTTGGCCCTTCGGAATTAACCTTCCAATTCCAAGCATTGGAGCCCATTTATCCCTTTCTCACCCAGAGTTTTTAATTTTTAATCTAGTTTTTAAATGTAGTGTTCATGCGGCCCGCTCTTGTTATATTGCTGTTTTGATCTTATGTTGTACTGTTTATTTTATGTAATGTATTATTTAATTGTATTATGTTATGGTTATATTGTATTGTCTTGGGCATGGCCCCATGTAAGCCGCCCCGAGTCCCCATTGGGGAGATGGTGGTGGGGTATAAATAAAGTTTTATTATTATTATTATTATTATTATTATTATTATTATTATTATTATTTAATGGCCTCAGAAGACCTTCGGATATACGAGAAAGCGTTTTTAATTCAACCAAACTTTGCTTGCAGGGAGAAGCAGCTTAGCCTCACCTTGCTGATTATTATAATACAGTAGAGTCTTGGCAGAAAGGGAAGAGCGTTTTCTCTCCAGTGGCTGGTGGCTAGCATTGGGCTTAATATCAGCCCCATAGGAAGAAACCCACTCCTGAGCATTTTCCCTCCTGGTTAGAAGCGGGCTTAATATCAGCCCCATAGGAAGAAACCCACTCCTGAACGTTTTCCCTCCTGGTTAGAAGTGGGCTTAATATCAGCCCCATAGGAAGAAACCCACTCCTGAGCATTTTCCCTCTTGGTTAGAAGTGGGCTAAGCCTCATAGGAAGAAACCCACTGCTGAGTGTTTTCCTAGAATTCAGGTCTGCACAACCTGTGGCCCTCCAGGTGTTGGGTCCTCCAACTCCCAGAAACCCTAGCCAATTTGTTCAGTGGTCAGGAATTCTGGGAACTGAAATCCAAAGCAAATGGACCACTGCAGGCTGAGGAGGCCTGGCCTCGATAATATCCAGCATTGGTCAATCAGTATATGTTTAATCTGCTTCGAAGCAGTAATATGCATCTTTTGCTGGCAAAATCATTGATTTCACTGGAAAAGTCTACCATTTGGCAGCCAAACTAGATGATAGTTCACCACTTTTTATGCCTACTACAGCAAGAACAAATATCTACAAAAGAGTGATACCTTGGCCAGCTGAAATACTCAGAATATATCATCTAAGTTTTTTGGTGCTTCACTGGCTTCTTTATCAGGCAAAAGATGTTAGAAATACAAAAGAAGAAAAGTGACAATGTCACGGGCCTACATTTTATATCAGATGTAGCTCATGAAACATCTCAGTGCTGAAAGAGGCCACTCCACTTCTTGACCATATAGGATTCAGAGAAAGGACAGTAAAATTTAAATTTCATTACCAATAGTAAAGAAATGTCCCTTGGGATCCATATTGGCTCAGTCCTTTCTGGCTCAATTCAAAATAACAACAACAACACCTTTATTGAAAACATGATGGAGCACTGGAAAACTGAACTGTTTGTTGGAAATGAAAGCTATGGACTTGTCAACATCAGAAGAGGAATTTTCCAGGGAGACTCAGCTGATGACCCGAAATGCAGACTGTGCAAGGAAGCTGACGAAACCCTTGATCATAACCTCAGCTGCTGTAAGAAAATCGCACAGACAGACTACAAACAGAGGCACAACTATGTGGCCCAAATGATCCATTGGAACTTATGCCTCAAGTACCACCTGCCAGCAGTAAAGAACTGGTGGGACCACAAACCTGCAAAGGTAATGGAAAATGAACACGCAAAGATACTGTGGGACTTCTGAATCCAGACTGACAAAGTTCTGGAACACAACACACCAGACCTCACAGTTGTGGAAAAGAAAAAGGTTTGGATTATTGATGTCGCCATACCAGGTGACAGTCGAATTGATGAAAAACAACAGGAAAAACTCAGCCACTATCAGGACCTCAAGACTGAACTTTAAAGACTGGCAGAAACCAGTACAGGTGGTCCCGGTGGTGATTGGCACACTGGGTGCCCTGCCAAAAGATCTCAGCTGGCATTTGGAAACAATAGACATTGACAAAATTACGATCTGCCAACTGCAAAAGGCCACCCTACTGGGATCTGCACGCAACATTCGAAAATACATCACACAATCCTAAACGCTTGGGAAGAGTTCGACTTGTGATTTTGTGATATGAAATCCAGCATATCTATCTTGTTTGCTGTGTCATACAATGTCGTTGTGTCAATAATAATAATAATTTATTTCTACCCCGCCACCATCTCCCTGAAGGGACTCGGGGTGGCCAACAAAATACAACGAAGTGCCGCACACAGATAATACATTATTTATTTATTTATTTATTTATTTATTTATTTATTACAATATTTATATCCTGCCCTTCTCACCCAACAGGGGACTCAGGCTGGCTTACAATAAAACGCATATATAAAAATTATACAGTACAATATAAATCAGTTAAAAAATTATTAACTAACATCAGTATTCATAAAACACATTATAAAATACAAGAAAACCACCGAATTACAACCACACACACACATAATACAATGTAAAACATTAAAATTCATAAAGTGCAGTCATAGCTGCAGATAAAAACAAGTTGTTTCAATTGACATAGTCCAGTGCCGATGTGATGCCCACAGTAAATCCTCGGACTAATCCTTAAAAACCTATGTAAGATCAAAGGCTTGCTTAGAGAGCCATGTTTTTAAGCTGGAACGGAAGGCTTGAAGCAAAGGGGATAGCCTGACCTCTCTAGGGAGGGCATTCCAGAGCCTGGGCGCCACCACCAAGAAGGCCCACACCGGTTCATAGGAGATGCACTTTCGAAGATAGGGCTTTATAGGTAATCGCCTGCACTTTGAATTGGATACAGAAACTTGTTCAGAAGCCAATGGAGCTGCTTTAGTAGGAGCATGGTATGCTCTCGAAAGTTTAGCCCAGTTAGTAATCTGTCTGCCAACTTTTGCACTAACTGCAGTTTCCGAGTCATCTTCAAAGGCAGCCCTACATAGAGTGCATTACAATAGTCCATTCTGGATGTAACTAAGATGTGGACCACCATGGCCAAGTCAGGCTTTCCGAGGTACAGTCGCAGCTGGTGCACAAATTTTAATTAAAGCTGTAAATAGATTTTGGACCCAGGATATGTATTTTACCACCTTCCTCCATGTGATTCTACATTGCACTCAGTTGCAGAGGAGCTTTGATGAAGGAATTGCTGATGAGAATAAGTGAAAAATCAAGTGTCATTGTGAAACTCCCCATCCCTAAGGAATACTTTTTGCCTGAATAATCTGCTGCCAATTTTGTCCGACCTTTATGTTACTTAAAGTCTGATTATTACCAGTTATTACCAATCTGTTTCTGTTATTTGCTTGGTTTTCATGCTCTGTTATTAGTTGCAATAACCACTGGGTATTTTCCTTTTATTTGTTCTGTTTGTAGATAACTGCAATATGATCCATTACCATTTGCCTTATCGATGGCAGGTGCATAGTGTAAGTGGTTGGAATGATTTACCCAATGGAGTGGAAATAGAAAAAGCCTATTGTGACCCAAGTATTACCAGGTATGAAGTGGTTTTTTTCTTCTTTGTGAAAAATAATGGTGGAAATTTGTTTTCTACTACCAGAGGTTCAACCCTGGCTTCTCAATGTAGACCTTTTTCCTTTGGAAAAGATAATGCAATGATTCACTCAACTCACAAATATCTTGACTCTGATGTCCTGCTGGGGCATCTGTCTCAGTGGCATGCAGGGTCAGGAGGGCCATGAACAAGAACCCACCGCATTTAGCTGCTGTTGAAAAATGCAGCGCAAGTGCACCAATTGTCCATTTTAATGAAGAAACTGAGACAACTCCTTTTTTCTGGTCAATTCATCTACCTTCTAGATTCTTATTCTACTTGTTGGAGATGTGAGTAAAGCAAAATTCCTGCGTACAATTAAAAAGAAATGTAAATTAGCAAAGCTGCAGCTGTAAGTGGTGTCTTCACACTGAGCTGATTGAATAACAGTACTTAAGGACTGGAAGAAAGGCCACTAAAGCAATGATTCTCAACCTGTGGGTCCCCAGATGTTTTTGCTTTCAACTCCCAGAAATCATAACAGGTGATAAACTGGCTGGGATTTTTGGGAGTTGTTGGCCAAAACACCCGGGGACTCACAGATTGAGAACCACTGCACTAAATGCTAGTGAAACCTGGGAGGCTGGATGAATGTTAACAAACTATGCCCTCTTCCACACAGCTGTATAAAATCCACATTGAACTGGATTATATGGCAGTGTGGACTCAAATAATCCAGTTTAAAGCAGATTTTGTGGATTATCTGCCTTGATATTCTGGGTTATATGGCTGTGTGGAAGGGCTCTATGTGACCAGCAAAGGGTTAAAGATTACAGTAGAGTCTCACTTATCCAAGCTAAACGGGCCGGCAGAATCTTGGATAAGCAAATATCTTGAATAATAAGGAGGGATTAAGGAAAAGCCTATTAAACATCAAATTAGGTTATGATTTTACAAATTAAGCACCAAAACATCATGTAAATTTGGCAGAAAAAGTAGTTCAATACGCAGTAATGTTATATTGTCATTACTGTATTTACGAATTTAGCACCAAAATATCAAGATATATTGAAAACATTGACTACAAAAATGCATTGGATAATCCAGAACCTTGGATAAGCGAGTCTTGGATAAGCGAGACTCTACTGTATTTAACTTAGATTCAGTCAAAACAAAAAAGAGGGAGACTAGCAGGAAGTCAATATTTGAACACTTAAAGGGGATTACAAATAATTTACACTTCGATGCCATTATGTTTACAAGTGATATTAATTTAAAATACCTCTGATACTTTAAATCAGCTGGTGACTTCAATGATTTCAAGTCAAATGTCTATTAAAGGAGCTAGAATTTTTTTTTTGCCTTTAGTACTGTGTCTGTGAGCAGAGGGATATCTTTCCCCTCTTATCGTGTCCCCTGAAATGGATGACTGTGATTTGGTTACATAAGAGAAAACAAAGATTTGCCCTTTGTCATACTATTTGATCCTTTTCTCCCATCATATGTCCAAACCGTGTGATTCAGCCGTAACCTTGAGAATTCTGGAAAACTTGTGCTACTTTGTGTTATAGTGTCAAGAGATTGTGGCCCCATCTGCACTGCCATATAATGCAATTTGAAACTGTATTATATAATCAGTGCAGATAAATAAAAAATGCAGTTTAACTGTATTGAACTATATTATATGTGCCTACACTGCCCATATAATGCAGTGTAGATTGGGCCTGTGCCAACGGTAGAGGCATTTGGGAGCTAGTTCTTGTTATGTACAAATTGAGATTGCAGTAGGATAATGGAAGAGAGATGCAAAGGAGGAACTATAATCTTTTTCTATTATAGTGCTACAGTGGTAGGAGAGAGAAATAGGACGGATCTTGCATCTGAATCCTTAGAAGAATCCACCTTAAGTGGGACTACAGTGGTTCTCAACCTGTGGGCTTCCAGGTGTTTTGGCCTACAACTCCCAGAAATCCCAGCCAGTTTACCAGCTGTTAGGATTTCTGGGAGTTGAAGGCCAAAATATCTGGGGACCCACAGGTTGAGAACCACTACACTAGTAGGAAGAGCAAGTAGCTCTTTCAGGCAAGTAGCTCATCTTCCTGCCTGCTCCCCTATTGTCAAGTCTTCTGGTAAATTAAAAATGAGGCAATTAATGTCTTTTTTCTTTATGACATGTCACTAACCTTTTATATGGTCTCACTTTTATATACCTATTGACCTTTGAGGATTTTTGTTGATAGAAGGGGATGAGGAGGAATGGTGACAGCTAATACCATTAGAAATTTGTGTTGAATACATATGTTTGGTGTTTATACATACATACCTATACATTTTTTCTCCGTCTCTTTCTCTTTCCCCTAGTCTTTTGAATTTGGGTGTCAATTTTGGGACTATGACCTCTTTAACTGATCCAATTCGACGTCTATCCACTCCATCATCAGTCACCAAACCTGCTAAATTTGTAATGACAACAAAGTGGCTTTGGTACTGGAAAAATGACATGGGCCAATGGATTGAATATGGAAAACAGGTCAGTTTGTAATTTATGAATTTTAGGGCCCTGAGCCAACCTAACTGCAGGGAGGAAAGGGCCTGTTTTTTATCTTAACTGGAGTAAGAGCATATTAAACCCTTGTACGTCGAAACAGAACGAGCTGCAATTATTCCCACTGCTATCCTGTGTTCCCCTGGCAGAGATGGCACAGAGACATGGGATGGCAATCCCCGCTCCTCACCCCCAGTGTTGTGGCAATCTTTGGTTTGGGCCAATTGATTGAATATGAAAAACAGGTGTATTTTAGGGCCCTGGGCAAAACTAACTTCTGGGATTGATAGGGCCCACCTATTTCCCATCACTTGTTCTTTAGTCTGCTGAGATGATGGGGAATGCTGTGAAGGGAGCAGGAGAAGAGGGGGTAATTTCCTTTCTATGTTTTTCATGGATTTAATCTGAATTGGTTTTAATACTAATGATGTTTAACACTGTTTTAATATTTGTATATTGTAAATTGTATGCTGAAGTTTTATGTTATGCTTTTGAGTCCTGCAGGGTATTATTATTGCTATTATTATTATTATTATTATTATTATTATTATTATTAATATTCATGACAGTTCTGTGAGAAGCCATAGGAATTGCTGTTGGGTGTCATTATGGATTGCAGATACAGTAGAGTCTCACTTATCCAAGCTAAACAGGCCGGCAGAACCTTGGATAAGCGAATATCTTGGATAATAAGGAGGGATTAAGGAAAAGCTTATTAAACATCAAATTAGGTTATGATTTTACAAATTAAGCACCAAAACATCATGTTATACAACAAATTTGACAGAAAAAGTAATTCAATACTCAGTAATGTTATGTTGTAATTACTGTATTTACGAATTTAGCACCAAAATATCACGATATATTGAAAACATTGACTACAAAAATGGCTTGGATAATCCAGAACCTTGGATAAGCGAGTCTTGGATAAGTGAGACTCTACTGTAACTATTCCTGGATAGATTTGCTGTAAACTTTAATAGTTGTACTAAATACAGTTTAGTGAGACTGAGGCTATTGTCAGTTATATTTTTAAAACTTAGATTTAATGAGAGTTTTATCCAATTCTAATACATTGGAACATTTATGATATATAATGTTAAAAAAAGTTCAGTCCAAAACCTGAAGTATTAATGTTGATACATGTTGGATTCTAGTCTTGCAATCCCACACGTGAGCCCACCTGCCCAGATATGTATTTATGTAATGTCTTTCTTGCTAAGAAGAAGATACCCAACTCTGTCCTGATCTCATGTCCACAGGTATGTTAGTATGCGTTCCCAGGGATAAATTCCATCCTCCCGAAGTCCAACTATAGTATAGAATTAATGCAGTTTGACACCCTTGTTTGTTATGGTGCAGTTCAAAAACTAACATGGTTATGTCTTTGAACTGCACCGTAAGTGGGAGAAGAGACACACTCAGCAGACCATGTCCCAGAACTTCAGTGTGATGTTTTATATGTTATTTTTACAAATTTTCTCACTACAGGATGGAAAAGCTCAAGGCTCTAACATATGTTCTGATGATCTAGAGAATGTATTTCTAGCAGATCCGAAGCGCAGCATCCAGTTCCAAGCAGACTCCCAGCTTTATGTTATCAGCTTTAAAGGTACTGTATCGATTGACTTCAAGTATTATGTTCATATAAGTTTTCACCCACACATTCCATCACAACCTTTAATAGTGATACCAAATGCCCTCCTAAGTTTATCTACAATGGCCTGAGAGTATGACCTGCAGAATAAAAAGATCTATCTTGTCTCTTTTTTTGCAAGATATGACCCAGAGGAATGTGCTCTACCAAACCCAGAGAGAGGTCCGGAGACGCCCCAAGTTTGTTTCTTCTGAAGATGTAAAGATGAAGAAAGGGTATAATTTCACACTCTGATATAACAAAGACCCATTGTCTAAGTTGGGTACTTGAGGACCCAGAGCTGGGAAGTAGACAAACGAGGTGGATTAAAAAAAAGAAAGGGTTGACTACCCAGGCAGCCAGGGATCTGGTGGTACTGAAGGGAGAACAGGTGTAATCGCTATAATAGTGAGCTGGCAAGGGCATTGGACATGATCGCTCCCGAACGTCCCCTCTCGTTGCGCAGAGCCACGTCGACCCCTTGGTTCACTGAGGAGCTGGCTGTGATGAAGCGTACGAGGAGGGGACTAGAGTGCATCTGGAGGAAATCTCAGGACGTGTCAGACCAAGCACGGGCTAAAGCCGCTATTAAGGCTTACTCCGTGGCTCTGCGAGCAGCCAGGAAAGCTTTCACGACTGCTCGCATAGCGTCTGCGGCCAATAGGCCAACTGAGCTGTTCCGAGTTGTGGGAGAGTTTCTGCGGCCTCCTGAGGCCCAGGGGCTCCCCGATGACTTGGCAGCCAGGTGCAGCGATTTTGCGCACCATTTTGCAGGCAAAGTTGCTCAGATACGCCGTGACTTGGACTCCAGTTTAATTGTAGTTCCAGCGGAGGTAACCGAGGTACCTGTCTGTTCGATCTTGTGGGATTCTTTCCGGCTTGTTCTTCCTGATGACGTGGAGGGGATTCTTGGGTCTGTGAGGGCGACCACTTGCGCTCTGGATCCTTGTCCCTCTTGGCTGGTTAAGCTGGCCAAAGAGGGGCTGTTGGATTGGTTTGTGACTATAATTAATGCCTCTTTGTGCCAGGGGTCAGTTCCATCCTGCTTTAAGCAGGCGGTAGTAAAACCGCTACTTAAAAAGTCCTCGTTAGACCCATCCGTATGTAACAACTACAGACCAATTTCCAACCTCCCATTTTTGGGCAAGGTTCTGGAGCGGGTGGTTGCCACGCAGCTCCAGGGGTTCCTCGATGACACTGATTTTCTGGACCGCTCGCAGTCTGGCTTCAGGCCTGGGCACAGTACCGAGACGGCTTTGGTCGCCTTGGTGGATGACCTCCGCAGGGAACTGGACAGGGGGAGTGTGACCCTGCTGGTTCTCCTGGACATCTCAGCGGCTTTCGATACCATCGACCATGGTATCCTTCTGGGACGGCTGTCTGGGATGGGGCTTGGTGGCACTGTTTTGCAGTGGCTCCGGTCCTTCCTGGAGGGCCGTTCCCAGATGGTGAAGCTGGGGGACACCTGCTCGGACCCCTGGCCTTTGACCTGTGGGGTCCCGCAAGGGTCTATTCTTTCCCCCATGCTTTTCAACATCTACATGAAACCGCTGGGAGAGGTCATCCGGAGTTTTGGAGGGCGTTGCCATCTCTATGCAGATGACACGCAAATCCACTACTCGTTCCCATCTGACTCCAAGGAAGCCCCTCGGATGCTGAACCAGTGCCTGGCCGCTGTGGCGGACTGGATGAGGAGGAACAAGCTGAGGATCAATCCCGACAAGACAGAGGCCCTCCTGGTCAGTCGCTCGTCGGATCGGGGTATTGGGTGGCAACCTGTGCTGGACGGGGTTGCACTCCCCCTGAAATCACAGGTCCGCAGTTTGGGGGTCCTCCTGGATTCAGCGTTGACGCTTGAGGCTCAGGTGTCGGCGGTGGCCGGGAGGGCTTTTGCACAACTCAAACTTGTGCGCCAACTGCGACCATACCTCGTGAAGTCTGACTTGACCACGGTGGTGCACGCCTTAGTTACCTCTAGACTGGACTACTGTAATGCGCTCTACGTGGGGCTTCCCTTGAAGACGGCCCGGAAATTACAACTAGTCCAACGCTCGGCGGCCAGATTAATAACGGGAGCGAGTTTCAGGGAGAGATCTACTCCCTTGTTTAAGGAGCTCCACTGGCTGCCGTTCATTTTCCGGTCCCAATTCAAGGTGCAGACCATCATTTATAAAGCCCTAAACGGTTTGGGACCCGCCTACCTTCGTGACCGCATCTCCTACTATAAACCTGCCCGAGCCCTTCGTTCATCTGGGGAGGCCCTCCTGTCTCCACTGCCTTTATCACAGGCCCGCCTTGTGGGAACAAGGGAGAGGGCCTTTTCTGCTGTGGCCCCCCGTTTATGGAACTCACTGCCCATTGAGATCAGGCTAGCCCCCACTCTTTTAGCCTTTAGGAAAGTTTTAAAAACATGGCTCTTCCGGTGTGCTTTCGGAGAGTAATTGTATATACCTCCTGTGTTTCTCTCCCCAACATGTATTCTGTAGACCCTGTTCCCCATGGTTTTATTCTTATCTCTTCTTACCCCGAGTTTTTAACCTTGTGTCCATGCGGCCCGCCCTTGTTATGTTATGCTATGTTCTGCTTTTTTGTTCTGTATTGTGTAGTGTTATTGTTGCATTGTTTAATTGCATTCTGATATGTTGTTTTTATATTTTGTCTATTGTATTGTCTTGGGCATGGCCCCATGTGAGCCGCCCCGAGTCCCCGTTGGGGAGATGGTGGCGGGGTATAAATAAAGTTTTATTATTATTATTATTATTATCCCCTAGCTAAAGTCTTCCCAGCCAAGAGGAGATAAGGCAGGGGCACTGGGTTGGTTCTTAAGCATTGACATGGTCTATAAAAACAGTAATGTGCATGAAACACTGGTCAACAAATTTTTGGGAATGTTTTGTTTCCTCACAGTTTTTTGAGATTTTTGTACCGGATGACAAAAGATTTTATCCTTGCAGCCTTTATGATCGCATTTCCCCCTACGAACATGCACGATCTCTTCATTCGTCGGGGGAGGCCCTCCTCTCACTCCCATCTCCGTCACAAGCATGGTTGGTAGGGACGAGAGAGAGGGCCTTCTCCGTGGTGGCCCCCCGGCTCTGGAACTCGCTCCCCAGGGAAATCAGGCAAGCCCCCACCCTGGTAGCATTCAGAAAGAGCTTGAAAACCTGGCTCTTCACTCAGGCCTTTGGATAAAGATTGCTCATCCCTATAACAATCCTGTATCTGTGACCGTTCTTGTACCGGTTTGCACTTTTTACTTTGTCAACTTGATATAGATACAGGGTCTTTTCCCATCCCAATTTGTACTTCCAAGAATTTGCAGCACTTTATCAGTCACCTCATGTTTACAATATTTATATGGTGCACCTTACCCAGTCTACTTTTACAACCTCTCTGTTTTAATCTATGTTTTTATTAGTTCTTGTCATTTGTTTTTATTGGCTAATGTTTAAAATGTTTATAATTGTGCATGTCTTTTGTCTATTGTTGTGTTTTATATTGCTATTGTTTTTATTCGGGCTTGGCCCCATGTAAGCCTCCCTGAGTCCCCTTTGGGGAGATAGAGGCGGGGTATAAAAATAAAGTTATTATTATTATTTATCCAAGCAGCTCTGCCTGACTCTTCGATAAACCTATATCCTTGACCAAATTGTTCAGCTATGCCTGGGATAGTAAATTAGGATCCCTGGAGGTTTATTTATTTTCTTTTTATTTATATCCCGCTCTCCCTCATTGAGGGACTCGGAGCAGTTAACGTTGATGGCACAAAGTCAGGATCAGCATCAGCTTCTATCTGCATCTGATGGCCACCATCATCTACCTCCTCATCTTCTAGTGTCCATGACTCTGGCATACCCAAGCAAAATTTTACATAATCAGATATTTATTATTGTGGTATTTCAACAGACTGGGTCTCTGTTATATGTTACATAATGTATGGCTGTCAAAGATATGAGCAATCTAAAAATCGTGCAAGTTACTAAAAAACAAAATGTTTCAAAATTTTGCAGTAATTTTAAAAACAAAATGGACAGTTTCTCAAAAACCTTACATGGTGTGACAATTTTGAAGTTATTTATGTGATCAGCATCAAAAAAATCTGTTTGGTACACAAAAAAATTGTAAAGGAAACAAAATACTCGTTTTCCAGTGAAAGCCGCATTTGAGAGCCTTTTCTGCAGGGAAGAAGAACACCTTCAGGTGGAGCTCTGACTGATCTTCTTTTTCAGTGTCCTTGTTGTCTCTTGGCTAGACTGAAAGAATGGTTGCCTTCAGGAATATACTCAGCCTGGAGGACTGGGGCGGAGAGAAATGGAGGGATTTTCTTCCAGTGTTAGGACCCCATGAAGCCTGCTAGTAGTGTTCCTGTCTGGTGGGCTGAATGTGATATCAATGAACGATATATAAAAGAAGTTGTCTTTCCTATTTCCCTCCAAACATGTATTACAATAAGCAAAGTGCAGCTATCCCTGTTGGTTCCCAGACTCCTAGTCAGGGTTAGTTCACTATCAGGGATTAACCATGACATGGGAACCAAGGGTAATTCAGAATATTCAGAACATAGCTGCACTAAGGAGCTCTTGAAAGGGGACAGAACCTAACCTGCCTCATTTCATCTTTTCCTGCAAAGGATTCCTTTATAGAATAGCTTATGAAATACTTGCATCACAGTCTAGGACTAATCACCCAGCCAAAAGATTCAAGTAAATTCCAGAGTATTTTGCTGTGTTCCCTAAACTTCAGATTCAGAACAGAACAGGGTTTTTTTGTGAAATTTCAGCAAACCTTCCCAAAATGAGAGACGTCCCCAGAAATGCCAAGGATATGAAGAACGAGATTCTCTCTCCCCCTTATAATCTCATGCCCTTTGGCAGTCAAGAGCCCTGCAGTCATGCCCAACTTTGCCAAGTATCCACACAGGCAAAGACTTTTTCACATGCCTCCCAGAAGGCAGACATTCTGGGGACAGAGACAAACAAGCAGAAACACAAGCTTGTGTAGAGTGAGTTGGCATCTAGACCTGTTGCTAATAATGTGTTAGTGAGGTGCCTCTTGCAGATAATGAACTGTGTAATATGACTTCATGGCCCACAGCCAGTCTGGCAACAATATATGCTGTTTTGGAAGAGGGGGAATCCTGGATGAACTTTAGAATCTATCTGAATATTTTCTTCCTCCCATCTATTTGGAAGTAAGTTAAATTGTCTAGATGGTGCAGCTATGTATAATTTTTGTTAAAGAAAAAGTCATAGGTACCGAATCAGTTTTGTGGGTCTAAGGTTCCATTGACTCCAGCTGAACAAAATAGAAGAACATACAGTAGAGTCTCACTAATCCAAGCCTCGCTTATCCAAGCCTCTGGATAATCCAAGCCATTTTTGTAGTCAATGTTTTCAATATATCGTGATATTTTGGTGCTAAATTCGTAAATACGGTAATTACTACGTAGCATTAATGTGTAATGAATTACTATTGCTGTCAAATTTGTTGTATAACATGAAGTTTTGGTGCTTAATTTGTAAAATCATAACCTAATTTGATGTTTAATAGGCTTTTCCTTAATCCCTCCTTATTATCCAAGATATTCACTTATCCAAGCTTCTGCCGGCCCGTTTAGCTTGGGTAAGTGAGACCAGGGGTCCCCAAACTAAGGCCCGGGGGCCGGATGCGGCCCTCCAAGGTCATTTACCTGGCCCCCACCCTCAGTTTTATAATATAATATTTTTATATCAGTTTTAATAATGTAATATATTGTATATACATATAATATTGATAATATTATGTTATACAATATAATACTAATAGTAATACCATATAATAATATTAATTATATGTTATATATTACATATTATATAAGAGTATAGTGGTATAGTTCAACATAGTAATATATAATGCTAATATTGTGTTATTCTAATAATATAATATATTGTATGTACATACAGCTGCTCTGAGTCCCCTTCGGGATGAGAAGGGTGGGATATAAATGTAGTAAATAAACGCAGTAAATAAATAATTAATTTTAGGCTTAGGCTCGGCCAAAGTCTGAAATGACTTGAAGGCACAACAACAACAATCCTAATTAACTTGACTATCTCATTGGCCAGTAGCAGACCCACACTTTCCATTGAAATCCTGATAAGTTTATGTTGGTTAAAATTGTTTTCATTTTTAAATACTGTATTGTTTTTTCATTGTTGTTGTTGTTGTTGCACTACAAAGAAGACATGTGCAGTATGCATAGGAGTTTTTTTTTTCAAATGATAATTCGGCCCCTCAACAGTCTGATGAATTGTGGACCAGCCCTCTGCTTCAAAAGTTTGGGGACCCCTGAGTGAGACTCTACTGTACTAGGAAAAGAAAGACGCTAGGAAATGTAGCAAGGAAAGCAAAAAAAAAAAAAAGTTTAGAAAACAGACTTCTTGATAGTGTTCAGCGGTGAGAGGAGACCTTTAGATTTACTTAGAACTGAGGCCATAGGTAGAATGTCTATATTCTCTGCATATACTCGGAATTTTTCTGGCTATAAATAATAGAAACCACTGGGGTTTTTTTGGCTCAAGTTGTATCAACTTGTGTTTCTATCCAAACAGAGCCATGTATACAGTGCTTTCCCCAATACTTGAGGAATTTTGCAGCATCATATCAAGTGTCATACTTTCTCAGCCATTTCTCACACCAGATATTGGCCAGTGATAACGAGAAAGAGTTTGTAGGGAACTTAATTTTCTTAGTGCTCTTATCCATTGCGTTTCACCGTGACTCCTTTGGAATCTGCTGAATCTAATGCCGGTCATCTAGCAAGAGGATCAGTAGTTCTCATCTATTTTTCTTTTGTTGTGTAAACAGGCACACAGCCCATTCAGCTCCAGTGCTTGTTACCTTGCCACCTCCATCACCCAACTATCCCAGCCACTGGGACAAATCAGCATTACCTTCAATTGGGTTCAAGGTAACTAGCTAACTGATTATTGTGGAAGAGATTTGGAACTTGTTTTTTTCTGCCCGACATTCAAATGTGTGAAGCAATATGGGCTCAGCATTCCACACGGCATATGTGATACAGACGTTTCTGTGTGCCAGATTGTTTATCACTGTACACTGTGCAGCCATGAAACTCACGGGCAGATCCTGTCTATAGGGGACATTGCAGGTGCGGGGTCTTATATCTTTGCCTGTTTCTAGATATGGTTTTGCATCCATGCTTTTTTAAAAACTCAGGTGACATTTTTTGCAGCAGGAAGTGATCTGGATGTCAATTCTTGATCATTTTCTGCTATTAAAAAACCTCTCCTGGGTCCAGAATGCCTGGAGGTTGGAAAAAAACATGGTGAAAATGCCCCCATTTGGGCAATTGCCACTGCCATCAATGGGGAAGCAGTTTGTGTGGGTAATCTCTGGCATGAGGAAATGTGACAGGAATCCTGCTACTGACCGTCACACTGGGAGGGTGTAAAAATGTAGAAATGACAGTCAGCTGCTTCCTGAACAACAGGGAAATAGATCCCATTCAATTGCAGCAGTTGCTTGCTAGAAAGTGGAAAATGGGGGTCTAGGGCTAGGAATCAGAGTAGCAAAATAGGTAGAAAGTAAAGTTTTTTCCCGACGTTAAGTACAGTCATGTCTGACTCTGGGGGTTGGTGCTCATCTCCATTTCTAAGCCGAAGAGCCGGCGTTGTCCGTAGACACTGCATGGATGACTGCATGGAGCGCCGTTAGCAACATAACTACATTGCTTATGTAGATGTTCCCATGTGAAGGGTGAGGAAGGGGCAGGACTTTCCGTTTGGCAGGGAGGGGGAGGTGGTGTAGCCTGCAAAAGAATTTGTGAGGAAATCTTGGCCCTTCACAAGGTCCAAGTTGTGTAGGCCTGCCATAGAAGATTCCTGAGATTATAGGATCATAGATTTCAAAGAGGCATAAGGGTCATCCAGTCTAACTCCAATCTACCTTGCAGGAATGCACAATCAAAGCCTTCCTGATCTTCAGCTAATCTTTGTTTTAAAATCTCCAAATAAGAGGACTCTGAGACAAGATATTCCACTGGCAAACAGCTCTTAGTATCTTCATGATGTTTAGCTGGAATCTCTTTATTTTGCAGTTTGAATCAATTGCTCTATGTTCTAGTCTTTGGAGCAAGAGAAAACAAGTGTGCTTCATTCTCGATATGCCATCATTTCAAGGATTTAAACATGGCTATCCTGTCACCTCTTAACCTTCTCCAGGCTCAATATACCTTGGAGACGTTTTACCATTTTGGTCTCACTCTCTGGCATTTTCCAGCTTGTAAATATCCTTTTTCAGTCATGTTGCCCAGATCATTGAAGCTACGGCAGGGATCTGGCCAGGGAATTGACCTAAAGATTTTGAATATGGTGTCTCCAATTTCATGATTGAAGATGGGATATTAATGTGATAAATGAAATATATATATTCAGTTGAAGTGACAGGGCTTTTGCTGTATGACCCCTCTATTTTAAAAGGAAGAAATGCTTACTACTTTGTGGATCTCTAAAATGGACCCTGGAAAGGTTATTCAAAGATGCATTTTGAATCACATGGGGTTTACTCTCTAGTAAAGTATAAATAAGTTCTAGTTTAATTGGAGGATTCATATCTTTTTAGTCTTGAGTCCTAATACTGTAAATTAAGAGTCAAGAAGGAAGAGACACATGTTGTATGATAATATGTATGATTTTGGTGGGAAACCGGTTCAAAGAATAGGAGGTGGAGATAGGTTTGAAGTGTCAGTATGCAGGACTTGGTTTTGGGGAATCCATGTTCTAATCTTCATTAACTCATCAAACTTGCTAGGTGACTGGGGTTGGTACAATAAGGAAAAGTGATTCATGTTGGGCACTTTGATTTTGTAGAGGATGTAAATGTAATTTGATTGTAAAGGCATGGAATGTTTGCCTATGTAAAATGTTGTAATCTGCTAGGGGAGAAGTGTGGAATATAAGTAAAGTGTATCATTATAATAACTGCATTTGTTCCCATGCAGAAAATGTAGCATTTTGAGTCTTATTTTCTGCTTTGTGTCGGCTACATGTGCAGGATGTTCCATTTTTATTAAACTCATTTAACATCTTGTGATTTTTAGGTTATTGATCTCACCAAAATATCACCTGAATACATTAACATTGAGACTCTTTTTCAAAAGACAATGAAAAATCATGTCATCCACAGAATAACAAGGATCCAGAATCCATCACTTTGGGAAATCTTCCAGTGGTTTGTATCTGGTTTTTTTTTTTAAATCAGATTATTCTGGCTTATTTTACAAGGAAATTCTGGAAGACAATCTGCATAAAGACCATCTACATATCATACAGAAGCATGCTAATAGTTTCCCAAATTTTCTTCAGTAGGTCAGGATGCCCAGATCTGGTCTAGAAACTATGCATGATGTGATCTCTTCAGACCTGGCAGTCATACAGTGGCTTGCCAAAATTGTTAGCATGTTCAGCGTCAGTGATGCTGCCATTTTCGGTCCAATAACTCTGAGAAAGACACATAGTCCCCACATTTGCTTTTTGAGCAAAGGTAGGGATCCTTTCACCTTGAAGATTTGGGGCTACTATATTATTATTAATGCTTATTATTAGTTTCTCAAGTTGAAGTGCAGACATCTGGAGGACAAGTTCCTCAGCTTTATATAAAGAAAACAGGCATGTAGGTATGGCTTGATGATTCTCCATCAGGAAAAACATAATGCAGTATCAGATTCAGAATTCACTTTCCTGCAAAAAACACAGTCTCTTTCCTCAGTAATTTGCATGGGATTAATATAGATCACTTTTTCAGGGGATTTCGTAACAATAAGATACATAAAGCACTTTGAACATGGTTATATCAAACAAAGTAAGCAGATTTTTATCATGCTTGAACAGCAAAACAGTAATTTGTTTTTTTCTTGTCACAGAAAAGAAAAATGCCATAACTAGTAGACTGAGTAATTGGATAAACAATTTATTGTAGCACAACTTTCTTTTTCAAGTTGCTTCAGAAAAAGGTTTCTAGTCTTTGTAATTACAAAGATGGGAGAAGGTGTCTAGGAATGAAAAGGCCTACTGCCCACATAAGCCTTGTATCTTCCACTAAGAGAAGATACCAGGGTACTGGTAGAAGCACCAGGCATGCCCTTGGAAAGCTTTCCAATGCCATTAATGTACTCTTAAATGATTGTTAAAATTGGAGGGGGGGAACTAGTGTTGCCAGATTTAACTTCACCAGAAGTGAGAATTATTTGTTTTATACCAGGCAAAAAGATCAGATGAAGAAGAAAAATGGAGGGAAAGACATTGATGAGCGACTCCTGTTCCATGGGACAAGCTCTAGTGCCAAAGCCATCTGTAATGACAATTTTGACTGGCGAATTTGTGGGACAAATGGAACAGTATTTGGAAAAGGTAGGATGTTAGATGTGGCACTGGTAAGCTCCCCTTTCAATATTTCCAGGAAAGAGTAGTATTTATGGAGAAAATTGATCTCCTTCGGATTATATACGGGTGAAATAATCAGGGATACTTACCAGTTAAAAAAATAATTCTTGTTGTGTGCCTTCCAAGTCATTCCCAACAATATTTTTGGAGAGGATTCTTCCCTTCCTTGATGATGTGAAAGTTGAAGGAGATTAACATGTGAAAAGCAAGGTTTAGGGATGAGTAGCCAGGCTTAAAGAAAAGCTGATTAACATGGCATGGCCAGACTGAAAGAGAAAAAAAGCATAAACTCTTGATTTACCACTTCATGCTCCATTCTCTTTAATATTTATTAGGGACCTGACAACCCACTCAAAAGATCTGAAACTTCTGCAATTCCTTTAATAGAGATCCATCACTATATCTACCTGTCTATATATTCCATATACAGTATCTATAATAAAAGTGAAAACCCGTATGTCTGTATGTGGCACAGATGTCAACTCACACAGACAGCTTCCAGCCTCCACAAACAGGCTATAGTTCCCAGTGCTGAGGAGCTACAAAGTCACTCTTTTCCACTGACATTGCAGTTATAGCGAGCTCCATGAACATGTAGCCCAAACCCTGCGAGTGTCCTTCCAAACACTATGGTCCACCACCCAAGGAACGCTTTCATTTGGGGACCCTTTCATCCTAGATTTTGCATTGTCCTCCACCACAGGCAGGCATCCCAGGGTACCCCTGACAGATGGCCATCCAGCCCGTTTAAAAGCCTCCAAAGGAGAAGCCTCCACTATAATCTGAGATAGAAAATTCCACTGCTGAACCACTCTTACAGTTAGAAAGTTCTTCCTAATGTTCAGGTGGACTCTCCTGTCATTTAAACTCATTAATCAGAGTGCTATTTGAATTATCATATTAAGCCTGCTAAGTGGGTTAGGTTGAGAGCTGGTGACAGGTCAAGATCTCAGGATGCACTTTATGAAAATTTAAACACAGATCCAAGTTCTACTAAACCATAGAAGCCCTCCAGTTCATTGGGATTACTATTTCAAGTTTATCCAGAAGATGCATAACAAAGCTGCTCCTTCAGTCTCTTACTTAAAAGTTTAGTGTAAGTTGGGTCAGATTTGATCTTTAAAGCCTCTCAGTCCCAAACACTTTCCTCAATGTGACTTGGCCATGCTGATGATGATGGGAGTTTTAAGTCCAGTTGATTTGGATGGAAGAAGGTTGAAAAAGGCTGATCTGTTAGAACATATTTCATCATACACATTCTTTTCTTCCCAGGGAGCTACTTTGCCAGAGATGCACGATATTCCCATAACTATTGCAAGCATGATGAAAAGATAAAGGTGATGTTTGTGGCTCAGGTCCTCGTTGGCGACTTTGTTGTAGGCAATGCAAATTATACTCGTCCGCCAGCAAAATCAACTGGCACCCTCCAGTATTATGACAGTTGTGTGGATAACATGATAGACCCATCCATCTTTGTTATTTTTGAGAAGCACCAGATCTATCCTGCCTATATGATTTATTATGGTGAAGAAGAAAAGAAATGCATTTTGTCATAATTGACTGGAAAAATTTTAAATTGCTGTAATGTTTATACTTAACAGATTTTATCGGTGCAACATATATAAGATGCCCTGCTACTCCACTGATTAGATAGCTATGCTTTTACTTACCCATATTTAAAAAAAAAAATCAGCCCAGAAGTAATTGTGGGCCTCTCTAAGTCTTCTATGCTTGCAGTCAAAGTCAAAATACGGCGTTCACTATTATACAGTCCTAAAATATATTTTCTGTGGATACAGGGGCTGCACTGTACCTTAAAATTTTTAAGAAATGTTGTATCAGTGCTGTTTGAGGAAGGGAGAGATCATATTCTCTTTATATTAGCAGAGTCAAGATACAGCAAAAACATAAGCATGGCGTACTTATAGTATAAATAAGTCACGAGAACTGCAGCATTTTCAATATCACTGTAATTGATTTCATATATTAAGGGAAACTTTTAGAGTCCCTTGAATGTTTTAATTTTTAATGTGTTCGGTTTTATTGATGGAGATTTAATCCATCAAATAATGTGTAGGACAAACCTTTACTGATATTTTCTGTCCTACTACACGGATATTCATTTTCGTTGTACCAGAGATGTCTGGAAGTTTGTATCAGAAGATATTCTTCTTAACTCTGGCACAGTTCATCTTTTCCTCCCCAGATGACTAGGTTGGTTGTAGTAATCTATATTCCAATGGCCTAGAAATATGGTGAGAATATTACTCAAATACGTTGAATCCATAGCATAAAGCTTCGTATCATTTGATTTCTGAGGCCAAAAACATAACTCTTTAACTATTTACACATAGTTTGGCACAAAAGCCATGTTTCTGTTCAGAGCCAGAATCCTTTGCCATGAAACTCATCTAAAGATGCTGAATTTCAGTAGGCAATACTGATCAATCACATAGAGTGCTATTTTTCAAAGAATTATTTAACTTTAGTATCCTGGATGGATATAAGACACATGTGTCAAACTTAAGTCCCACAACATAGTTTTGTGCCCTGCGAGGTACAGATGGATTTCAGAACTTGTAGTTGCTTCCTGTGCTGGTGCCATCCCGTCTACTAAGTCCTCTGTGTTTCAAATGCAGCAGACAAAGAGGACATAGCCAATGCTTTGTGATGCCAGCATAGGGAGCGGGTGTCATCTTAGATCCTGAGTTCTGGGGCTCAACTCCACACCATTCTGTTCATCAAGTCACAGGTAGTGGCTTCCAAGGTTGCAAGTTGGGCAGAGGATAGTGTGTGATACGGTTATTTAGCAGTGTGTTAAGCAGTAGCTACATTTATACAGCCTTACAATCACTAAGTGCCAATTTGCAAATGTAGTGTCTCTATAATTAAGACATGTATCTCCTGTTATTGTAACTCAAGCAATCCCGCATGGACAAAATTACAATTATTAAATAAAATGTGTCTATACTTTGTAGAGAACGTTTTAATTCATGGCAGCTTCAATTTTATTTTCGCACATGTTTCTTTCTTTTTGGCTTCTCCTTTATAATGTTTTTATAAGCAAGGGGTGATACGGTTGCAAAGAAATAATTAAAAGTATGAAACATTCAGCACATTGATGCTTTGCGAATGCAGCATTTTTCTAAATCAAGCAGAGTATTTGAAGATTGGGACATTCATAGGGACAGCAAGATGCTTGTTTATAAAGCAGTTGTTCTTCCAATTCTACCCTGTTTCCCCTAAAATAAGACATCCCCAGAAAATAAGACCTAGTAAAGGTTTTGCTGAATTGCTAAATATAAGGCCTCCCCCGAAAGTAAGACCTAGCAAAGTTTTTGTTTGGAAGCATGCCCAACGAACTGAACACCAGAGCATGCAGGATCGGTAAATGTACGTACCATAGTGTTGTACATGGAAATATTGGTAGTAACAAGAAATTCTTGACAGGATTGTTTGTCTGGTTATGCTGGTTTGTGATGACAACTACTGTATAGTATATAATAAATGTTCATTTTTTGTTCCAACAATAAATGTGAATTCTTCATGGAAAAATAAAACATCCCCTGAAAATAAGACCTAGTGCATTTTTGGGAGCAAAAATTAATATAAGACACTGTCTTATTTTCGGTATTGTACACTTGTGAAACATGGATTGTCTACAAAGGTCACTCTCAACTTCAGGAAAGATTCCATCAGCGTTGCCGCCAAAAAATCCTGCAAATCTCTTGGGAAGACAGGCGGACAAATGTCAGCATTCTGGAAGAAGCAAAGACCACCATTCATTTAAGTGATTTTTCTATCTAATTTCGTTGGCCTGGCCACAATATTTGAATACCTGATCACAGTCCCCCAAAGCAGTTACTTCATTCTCATCTCAAGAATGGAAAATGGAATGTCTTGTGGACAACAAAAGAGATTTAAAGATGGGCTTAAAGCATACCTTTAAAAAAATATGGATTCAACAGAGAACTGTAAAGCCTTGGCCCTTGAGTGCCCTAACTGGAGGTTAGCTGTTACCAGTAGTGCTGTGGATTTTCAGGAGGTATGACTAGAGGGTGAAAGGGAGAAATGTGCTGAAAGGAAGGCAGACCCTTGTGACTGCCTTCCATCTGGAAATCTAAGTCCTCATTGTGAAAGATCAAGACTTCTTTGGAAGACAATCATACCCGGCCATAAGTGAAAGACTAAAGTAATAGTAATATTATTTCAAAAACTTCATTACTAAACTGGTAGGTTCCTTTGAAAAACAGGGCAACGAGATTTAGATAGATAAAATACAACACAAAAACAAAACCTACAAATGAATGGGGTTGTTAAACAGGGTCTCTATATTCATATGGCATTGAATGTTTGCCATGTATGTGTACATTGTGATCTGCCCTGAGTCCCCTTTGGGGTGAGAAGGCTAGAATATAAATACTCTGAATAAATAAATAAATATACAACGCAATCTGCCTCCCACCTGGATCCACTGCTTTCTCTAGGCAGCAATGCACAGCAGGCCAACACTCCCAACGACAACACCAGTGCAGCCACACTCCCAAACAAATGGCAGAAGTATTGTAAAACATGATGTTTTGGTGTTTAATTTGTAAAATCGTAATATAATTTGACGTTTAAAAGGCTTTTCCTTAATCCTTCCTTATTATTCAACATTTTCACTTATCCAGCGTTCAGCTGGCCCGTTTATGTTAGTTGAGACTTTACTGTACAAAATTTCACTGCTCACAGGATTTCATATTTGGTCTAGATTTTAAAAGCCATTTCATCAGTACCTTGTAAACCCTTCTCTCCCCCAACTTTTGCCTGAGAATAAGTAATTTTGAACACTGAAAGATTTACTTTTCTGTGAATTTCTATAATAGAATGTCACAAATTCCATGCAATAACACCATAGGTAAAGGTAAAGGTTTCCCCTGATGTTAAGTCCAGTCGTGTCCAACTCTGGGGATTGGTGTTCATCTCCATTTCTAAGCCGAAGAGCCGGCGTTGTCTGTAGACACCTCCAAGGTCATGTGGCCAGCATGACTGCATGGAGCGCCGTTACCTTCCTGCCGGAGCGGTACCTATTGATCTACTCACATTTGCATGTTTTCGAACTGCTAGGTTGGCAGGAGCTGGGGCTAACAACGGGAGCTCACGCCGCTCCCCGGATTTGAACCTGGGACCTTTCGGTCTGCAAGTTCAGCAGCTCAGCGCTTTAACACACTGAGCCACCGGAGGCTCCAATAACACCATAGACTGACCAAAAAAAACCCCCAAAGAACTGATCTTCAGTTGATGTGGTCTGTGTAAAAAATTATTTGGTTTAATTTATTTCAAATACCAGTCAAAATTTTACTAGATCCATATACCATAGCACCATCCTGACCACACCTAATCTTGGTTGATTTCAGAAGCTAAACAAGTGAATAATATTGATGGGAGACTACTAAGAAATAACAGCCATCTTCAGGTAGAATTTAATCTAAAAACCTGTAGAGCCACTGCTGGGTTAGAGGAGTCCATAGTCTTCCCTTGGGATGTAAAGCAAATCTCTGTGTTACCAGTACCCAAACCATCAACTGCAACATATATTGACAAAACAATTTATATTTTAGATTCCCAAACAATTGGGTCCATATGTTTTATTCAGCATAAACTTCCATGACTCCATTGTCCTGTCATCAAGTAATTACTGCAACTCCTTGGAATAAAGATTTCTATTATTTTTTTAAAGATAATCACACTGCTCATTCCCAGCCCCCACTGGGTCCCTAGTCATTCACAAAAGCAAAGTGGAATAAAAATACTAATCTTGAACTGTAGAGTTCTGAAAATCTTGGCTGTTTTGGATTTAGGTAAAATTGTTTCCACAGTGCGAATTACTTGTTGCTATAATAGATGTTAATTAGAAATATATTGATCTCGATTACAAAGTTCATCCCAGGGCATGAAGAGCGGTGGTTTTCCGCATCAGCCGCTCAGTTAACGGTGAATTTGGTCTCAGTTCATCGCGTTCAATAAGAAGGCACCTAAAGCAGAAGAAAGTTTATTTTGAGCTTCAAACTTCTTTTTCTATGTCGCCATCATGAAAAAAACTAGAGCAATCCTAAGTAGTGTTTTTTTCTTTATTTCCACTGACTAGATTTTATTTATTTGCGACATTTATATCCTGCCCTTCTCACCCCGAAGGGGACTCAGGGCGGTTTACAAGTATCTATACATACAATATATTATATTAAACGACTATATTGCAATATTATTAGTAATATTGCATGTAATATAAATATACAATTATAATAGTGAATTATAATTATTACATTGTATTACATCACATTATTAATAATATTACATGTATATACAATATATTATATTAGTATAGTATAATATATATTATTATATCATTAAATTGATACAGGAGACATGGTGGAAAGATGAATTGGTTCTGAATAAATTTTGATAGATTTTGAATTGGTTCTGAATAAAACCTTTTCAAAACATGGATAACTCCTGGGATGTTTAGATTGATGAGTAGGGTTGGGGGGATCCCTCACTTTTACAGAATTAAATACAGTATAATTCCCATACTGTATTTGAGGGATTAGTATCCATTCTTTCATTTATCTATATCCGACAAAAATATATAATTTCTAGGGATTTTTTAGGTCCTCTGGTGTGACTCTCGGGTATTCTTGGGCCAGAAGCCTTTCGTTTCAATAGGATTCACTATTATCCACATTTCTGCATATCGACATGAAGACTAAGAACGCATCCCACAAATTTGTTTAGTTTCAGTTATAAACGAAATAAACTTTTGAGTTCAATTTCTTATCAGACTCATAAACTGTTAACAGATAAAGGCCCAGTCTGTCTACTCTCCTACCTATTCAAAATATCGGACAACAATACAACATTGTGTGGGTTTCCAATAAGAAACCCACACAATGCTACTTGAAATGGTCTAGAAAAGTAGACTATTGAAGCGTAACTGGCAAATACTTCCTGCTGGTTACTTAGGTCCTATTTATACTGCAGCTTGAAAACTCTATTATATGGCAGCGTAGGTGATGCCTCTGTCTCATGAGAACATAGGGACATGATCGTTTTTCCACTAGGGAAATAAAGTCAAATCTGGCAAGAAACAATGCAATGGAAACCACTCCTGCTTGAGAATGGCTCACAAGGACGGTCGAAGTCCCCTAAGCACTGGTATGTCTCGCTTGCTACTGGATGAATGCCCAATAATCAAGTGTTCAGAATTCCAAAGGACAAACCCTGATTGTGTTATTTCATATAAGGAATGCCATTTTCCTATGCTATTGTATATAATATTTGTTTTTTGTTCATGTGCAGTCCTGGAACCAAACCCTGTCAACACACACACACCATGACTCTTCAGTAAATATGAGACTCCAAAGCAAAGTGTGGGTAATCTCTGAAGATAAGGAAGGCTTTCCTCTGTTTAAAGAGCAATAGTTCTTCCCACAACTTTTTCCTGTAAGCCAGTGGTTCCCAACCTTTGGACCTCCAGCTGTTTTGGACTTCAACTCCCAGGAATCCCAGCCAGCTTACCAACTGCTAGGAACTGTGGAAGCTGAAATCCAAAACACGTGGAGGCCCAAAGGTTGGTGTAGGAGGTCGGAAGATGACAGATAGGAAGATAAGTATTTTTAAATTGTTAGCTGTGAGCTGAGGACCATTTCACAAGCCATGAAACAAGTAAAACATTATTATGTACTGACAGTCTAATAACTAGAGTGAAAGGGAACATGACACCCAAAATCTGTACGATGTAGGAGGATGAAGTATGAACTCTTCCCCACATCACACATTTTGCAAAGCCCCTTTGAGTAAGCAATTTGACTAAGCATTTCCATATCCTCTCTAAAAACAACACCTATGGAAAAATAATGTCCATTTCCTCCTTCGTGAACAGTGGCATGCATAGCTATTAGTGAGATTCAGAAATTTGTTTCTGTTAGAAAGTGGCACTTACCTAGCAAGCTTTTGGTTAGCTTTAGATTTACAGTTCAAAGCAGCATGAATTAGCAGTTGTGCAAACACATCTCTCTGGGGAAAAAGTTCAAATACAACATAAATTGCTGAAACAGTTACAAAATAGATTTTTTCCCACTGCATTAGGCTGTACAGATCCAACCACACCCATCGTTTGCTTGTCAATTCCTTTTAAATGTTTGCAAAGCAGCAAAATACTGCAGTCCAGATGCCACAGTATATTGCTGCTGAAAGCAGTTATCATAAAGGCAACTTCAAGGTAAAATGAGAAGTCATTTTACCTTGAACATGAACAACATCTGCCCTGAGATACACTTAGAATAAGGAATAATGGGCAGAAGGGAAAAGGATGACAAGACACCTACATCTGGGGTTTGGACAGCTGGATTACATCAAGAAGAGTCCCAACCAAGAGGTAACATCCCTACCCTGCAGCTCTGGTTTTGAAGCTCCGAGGGAAAAGATCACAGAACAGATCTGACAAGAGCCAGCACTATTTTTTTTTTAGAACTTAAAGGATTTGTTTTCTCCAAAATTGAAGAAATGTCTTCACTGTTGTGGCACTTATAATACTATCTCTCTCCAACTCTGAAATATAACATTTGAACAGGATAAAGACAATATAAAAAACAAAAAAAGTCTCACTTGGGCATTGCTCCCTCCTATTTCAACAATTCTGTAGCGAATGGGATACAGCAATTCCACTGCCTTATCATAATTGCAATTCTCAAATTCCACAAATGCTTGCAAAAGAGGAAGACCCAGCTGTGGAGCCAAGTTTAGCTCATGATCTTCATCAGGCGCCCTAGAGAATGGAATGAGATGAAAGGCATGACAGTCGCAAGTCTAATAAACATGATTAGCAGTAAACATAGATTAATAAACCAACTATTTACTGCTGTTAAGACTGGATAACCTGTTTAACAAATGATAGCTAACTATAGAAGGAACTGCAAAAACTGGGCTGACATTGACGAGCTTCTAAGAATTTTACATTTACAGTTGTCCCTTCAGATTTGTGGGTTTGGTTTTTGCAGATTTGATTGTTCTTTTGAAGATCTTTTACCATGAAAGTTATACAGTAGCTATTACAGTAGAGTCTCACTTATCCAACATAAACGGGCCGGCAGAACGTTGGATAAGCGAATATGTTGGATAATAAGGAGGGATTAAGAAAAAGCCTATTAAATATCAAATTAGTTTATGATTTTACAAATTAAGCACCAAAACATCATGTTTTACAACAAATTTGACAGAAAAAGTAGTTCAATACGCAGTAATGTTATGCTGTAATTACTGTATTTACGAGTTTAGCACCAAAATATCACGATATATTGAAAACATTGACTACAAAAATGCGTTTGATAATCCAGAACGTTGGATAAGTGAGACTCTATTGTATTATTATTATGAATTATGAGTCAATAGTCTGCAATTATGGTACAGCACAGCACTTTCATCCCATTCCCTTGTTCCTTAGCTACAACTTGCACTATCCCTTTCCTTTCTTCTTGTTTACAGTTGACCATGTTGTTATGACAGATGACACTATATGTTATTGGGCGCTGTTCTGAGTTCAATTTGTTGTTTTATATCCTAGTGGTATATATTTTATCGTATATACTTGAATATAGGCCGAGTTTTTCAGCCCTTTTTAAAGGCTGAAAAAGTCCCCCTCGGCTTATACTCGAGAGAGGCTCAAGGTGGAAAGGCGTGGGGTTGAAAAAAGCCCTTGTTTAAGCCCCCACCAGGACCCTCACCTCTCCACACATCAACCTAGCACTCATGGCAGTTCAATTGCTGTCAAACTGCATTAACTGGCAGTGTAGATGTACCTGGAGAAGGCAGCAAAGCCTGGAGGGGGGGGGGGAGTCTGGGGTCTGGGGAATGAGCACATGCGGCGAAAGCAAGAGCAAGGGAAACACATGCAGCAAGACAAGCAAGAAGCTGCAGATCTGCAGTGAAACCCAGTTGCAGGAGTACTCTTGGATTCCTGCTCTTCTCGAAAACTTTTGCTGTTTTCGCCACATGCATGCGTGGCGAGACAAGCAGGAATCCAAGAGTATTGCAACTGGGTTTCACTGGAGATCAGCAGCTTCCTGCCCGCCCCGCCCCTAAGGACCCCTAGGGCTCTTTCACACAGCCATATAACCCAGAATATCTGCCTTGATTTGGGTTATATGAGTCCACACTGCCATATATCCCAGTTCAAAGCAGATATTGTGGATTATCTGCCTTGATATTCTGGGTTATATGGCTGCGTGGAAGGACCCTCATGGCTCTTTCACATAGCCATATAATTCAGAATATCAAAGCAGAATAACCCAGAATATCTGCCTTGATCTGGGTTATCTGAGTCCACTCTGCTATATAATCCAGTTCAAAGCAGATATTGTGGATTATCTGCCTTGATATTCTGGGTTATATGGCTGTGTGGAAGGACCCTCAGGGTCTCCAGGTGTTTTGGCCCACAACTCCTAGAAATCCCAGCCAGTTTACCAGCTGTTAGGATTGCTGGGAGTTGAAGGCCAAAACATCTGGGGACCCACAAGTTGAGAACCACTGTCTTAAGAGTTTCTCCTGCCTGCTCTTGGTCCCTATTTAGCAGATCACTTCAAGCACCTAGGTGGCTTGTTAAAATCTCAGTATGAATGTCCTTGAATATTAAGCCTGTGGGTATACAGAGAATTTCAAATATCTTACTTGGTGCCCAGAAAAAAGTGGCAATTTTAAAAACATTTTACATTTTATCAGAAGTTGCTACATTTCCCACCCTCAGCTTATACTTGAGTCAATAAGTTTTCCCAGTTTTTGGGGTAAAATTGTGTGCCTCGGCTTATATTCAGGTCGGCTTAAACTCGAGTATATACGGCATATTGTACTGTGTGTTTATTTTATGCATTGTTTTAGGCACCTTGTGCCATATGCAAGCCGTCCCGAGTCCCTTTGGGGAGATAGAGACAAGGTACAAAAATAAAGTCATTATTAAAGGTAAAGGTTTCCCCTGACGTTAAGTCCAGTCATGTCTGACTCTGGGGGTTGGTGCTCATCTCCATTTCTAAGCCGAAGAGCCGGCGTTGTCCATAGACACCTTCAAGGTCATGTGGCCGGCATGACTGCATGGAGCGCCCTTACCTTCCCGCCGGAGCGGTACCTATTGATCTACTCACATTGGCATGTTTTCGAACTGCTAGGTTGGCAGAAGTCATTATTACTATAATCCAAAATGAAGCAAGAGATGGTGTCAAAAGATGAGATGCCCAAGTTAAAAGGCCCTCAATGAGCTGTTGTGGCACAGCCGAGAACTACAAGAGCAGAATCAAAGATTTCTTTCTATGTGCCAAGAATAAAGAAATGAAGTAAGAGACAGACTGAATTTTGTGAGGTCAACAGTTTGTTCAAACGTCAACCCTTTCCCCAAACAGTTAAGATTCTGCAATCAGCTCCCCAGACCTAAAGGGAGGCACTAGAGATGATCAACAGATTGCTTTGCCTTATGGTTTGCTGATTGTAATAAAGCTTGTGGTTATCAAAATTCAGAGATTCCTTGATGAACCAACTTGCTAGGTGTTACTTGGGGATAAAAAAATAGTACCAGGAGTTACCTTGTATTAGAAACAGCCCTAACTAATACTATGCCTCATACTATACCACACTGTAAACTCGGTATTGACTTGACATTCATATTGAAATGCAGTAATTAAAAGCAAATAAAGACAAATTTAATTTAATGTAACACAGTTCTACTATCTTACAAAATCGGTTTTGTGAATGCAGTATTACACATTCTTAATATTTTTATTTCTTTAAGAATTTTGCAAGTTGCTTGTAAGTTCTAGTTGTGTGAGACTACTGTACAATAATTTTCATAGAGACAGTACAGGAAACCAAACGATATGATAATAAATACATCAATAAAGCAAGCTATATATGTATAAGAGTGTTTGTTTCTTACTGGGCCAGCTCTTGAAGGGTGGTTAAAAGTTCACGAGTAGTTTGGTGATCCTTTGCTCCTAAAGATGACATCATGAAATGAGCATCATTGAAAATCAGAATGTGGTCTTTCACATGCTTCTTTGTCAGCTGGTTTACTTCTTTCCATCTGTCCCCAACATTTACACCTAGAAGTAAAAGAATATACATTTAAGAAAGTCAGAATGGATATTCTATAATTGCTTTGAGGCTCAGTTCTGGGGAAAAGACAGGATAATGGTGATGATGAGAAAAGGAGTAGGAAGAAGAGGAGCCAAAGTGAAGACTTTGTAGAATACAATCCCAAAGCCTTGCAAAGTCATCTGGAACAGTGTAGGGTCTTCTCTGCATAGCTCAATCTTTGTATAATAACTCGTAACTCACCCTATAAATTGAATACAATATCTGTATTCATAGAGGAACATTCAACACTAACAAATAATAATAATAATACTTTATTTGTACCCCGCCCTATCTCCCCAAGGAGACTCAGGGCGGTTTCCAACAAAAGTAACAAAACAGCAAACATTCAATGCTGAAAACAGACAAAGATAAATCAAATTAAAACAGCGGGTAAAACAATCTCAAAATAAACTTATAAAACTAAATAAAAATAATACATAATTGAACTTTAAAAAAAATAATATAACCCATCACACACAATTTCCACAGGCTGAAGTAGGTAATATGGATTTTTGCAATGGAGAAGGCCTTTAATTGAATCCAGCTGATACAGGCATTGAATCCATTAAGTCAAAGTGGCAGGAAGCTAAAATGGTTGAGGATATTGTGTAGCATTCAATTATATTTAGCACAACAGGTTAATCACCAAGCTGTAATAAATCTTGCCAACCAGAAGGACGAGAGTTCGAAGCCCAGGTCAGGGTGAGCTCCTAACCTTTAGCCCAGCTTCTGCCAACCTAGTACAATAGAGTCTCACTTATCCAAGCTAAACGGGTCGGCAGAAGCTTGGATAAGTGAATATCTTGGATAATAAGGAGGAATTAAGGAAAAGCTTATTAAACATCAAATTAGGTTATGATTTTACAAATTAAGCACCAAAACATTATGTTTTACAACAAATTTGACAGAAAAAGTAGTTCAATATGCAGGAATGCTATGTTGTAATTACTGTATTTACGAATTTAGCACCAAAATATCACGATATATTGAAAACAATGACTACAAAAATGGCTTGGATAATCCAGAACCTTGGATAAGCGAGGCTTGGATAAGTGAGACTCTACTGTAGTTTGAAAACAAATGTGAGTAGATAAATAGAAACCACATTAAAACAGGGAGATATTTAGGCTCAGTGTTTGATCAGAAAAGAGGAAGTTTACGAACAAAGAAAGCTCTTCAGCAGGGAGATGGAGTGACAGCACCCCCTGGTGGCTGGAACTGAGCACAGCCTCCAAAGATGCCGAAAGATGGGAAAACCTATATATACAGTAGAGTTCCGGGTATCCAACTTCCGCTTATCTGACACTCCATATTATCTGAGGCGCCGCCAGGGGCTTGGCAAGGAGGGAAGGGACTTTTGCACTCCATGCATGAAGGAGCCCCTCCAGGGGGTACAGAGGGGGAGGCCAAACTCGAGAGGCACCCTTTGGCAACTTTTAAAACTGAGGCTGCGGGAAGGTGCCTCGAGGGAGGCAGGCTCCGAAGAAAGTTTTAATAGACATTTTATTCTCCCCGTGCCTCGCTTGCTCACCTTTGAGCTCGAGGCTCCCAGCAGCTGCGCCGAGGTGGTGGAGAGCAGGGCGGGCTCCATGCAGAAGAGGGCCTGGAGTGTGCGAGGAGGCACGGGAGGAAGCCGCCGCCGCCGCACTCATGGCTGCCTCTGCTGCTGCGTCTGCCCCCACCTCCTCCATGCCCCACCTCCTCCATGCCCCACCTCCTCCATGCCTTTGCATCTTTCTGGGGTAGCCTGAGGAAGAGAGAGATAAAGTCCTCCTCCCTCTCGCTCTCTTGAGCTTCCTCCGACTCAGCAGCACTCCCTTCCGTTGCTGCAATGGAAGAAGCCCAGGGCTTGGCAGGGAGGGAAGGGGCGCTTCTCTCCCTGACAAGCCCCAGGTTTCCTCCTTTGCTGCAATGGAGGAATCCCGGGACTTGTCAGGGAGAGAAACGTCTCTTCCCTCCCTGACAAGCTCCGGGCTTCCTCCATTGTAGGAAGGAAAAAAGCCCAGGGCTTGGAACGGAGAGAAGCGTCCATTCTTCCCTGACAAGCCCCGGGCTTCCTCTGTTGCAGCAAGGGAGGAAGCCCGTGGCTTGGCAGGGAGAGAATTGTCCCTTCCCTCCCGGACAAGCAAGGGAGGAAGCCCTGGGGTTGGCAGGGAGAGAAGTGTCCCTTCCCTCCCTGACAAGCCCCAGGCTTCCTCCATTACAGCAAGGGAGGAAACCTGTGGCTTGGCACGGAGAGAAGTGTCCCTTCCCTCCCTGTCATGCACCTGGCTTGGAGTGTGGAGAGGCTTGGATAATAGGGCCACCCTATTATCCAACAGTTCCGGTTATCCGTCATTTGACCCGCCCCTTTATGACGGATAACTGGAACTCTACTGTACCTCTATCTGTTGTCTGTCTTGTCATTGTTATAATTGGCATTGAATATTTGCTATATATGAGTTCTGTGATCCACCCTGAATCCCCTTTGGGGTGAGAAGGGCAGAATATAAATACTGTAATACTATAAATAATAAATAAATTTGGCCATTCCTCCAGTTGCACACTCCCAACACCCAAGAGTCGGGTTGAGTCACAGAATCATAAAAGCAGAGTTGGAAGAGACCAGCACATGGGCCATATAGTCCAACCTCCTGCCATGCAGGAAAACCACAATCAAAGCACCCCCACAGATGGTCATCAAGCCTCTGTTTAAAAGCTTCCAAAAAAGGAGCCTCCACTACGCTCCAAGACAGGGAGTTCCACTGCTGAACAGCCAGGTTAAAGAGACTGGTCCAAAGTCACCAACTTAGTTTCATAAGTGGGATTAAAATACGATTTTTGCAAGACACAGTCCAACACTCTTAACAAGTATACCACACTTTTTTCACTCTTTCGTTTAGTAGAATGAAATCAAAGAAAGGGAAAAGAGTAAAAGAGAAAGAACAATAGGATTTAAGATAAACACTGGTGGCCTACAAATGTCTCTTATCTAGTACTTGTCAAAATACTGTTATCCCATCAAAATGCAGAACCAAAGAGGGAGTGAGTCCAGATCTTTCAAATCATTCCTTCAGCAGAATAAATTTTTTTCACTTGAGAAACAGGGAGTCTATTATTTGTAATTCATTTGCAAAAGGGAGAGCAACTGTTTGAGAAACAGCAGCAGGCGATATTTTCTAAAGGACACCTAGGCAACATATAAGGCTAATATTACAAAGGAAATGCCGTTCTTTACCTTCTAACTGAAACCGATACAGCAAGGAGCAATTGTCAACAATATCAAGCATGGTCCCACCTGACCGACACCTAGGAGCAATCTGTAAACCACAAAATATTTAGTGGCCTCATTTTGGAAGTATTCCGTCAGCCATACCCGAAGGCAAACAGAGCAGAATTCCATTTTAGAATGATTTGGTAATGTTTAGTCAATGTTTCGTTCAGTAGATTTCCTCCAAGCAGCAAAAAAATTAGCAACTGCTACTCTGTCTCTCGAACTAAATATTTGCAAAGTTGCAAAATGTTTCAATCCTCCTGGAGACTAAGAGATTTTTTATGCCACAGTATTGAAATTGCAAATAAGAGAAACATCTGAATTGATTTATACCCATGAATTCTAATGCACTAGTAGAGACAGGAACAAGACAATGACTTCATGGCACACTACATATATCAGTGGTTTCCAACATTTGGGCTTCAAGGTATTTTGGACTTCAGCTCTCACAGTTCTTAACTGCTGGTAAGCTGGCTGAGATTTTTGGGAGTTGAAGTTCAAAACACCTAGAGACCCAAAGGTTGGGAACAACTGACATATATCAATACAATAGTCCTTGCTATGAAATTGAACCTGGATGTTGGAAGTTCTAGTTCATCCACATTCAAAGAGCATTTTGAACCCCATTAACGGTGGAATTTGACCAAACTTGGCACATATACCAAACATGATCAACTTTTAATACTGGTGAGGTTTGTAGGTAATTGACCTTAGATATTGGGAGTTATAGTTCACCCACATCCAGAGAACACTGTGAACACAACTGATGATGGATCTTGGTACACCTACCAAACATGGCCAACTTTGAATATTGGCAGGGTTTGGGGGGAATTGACTCATGATGTTGGGAGTTGTAGTTCGCCCACTTCCTTATGCATGTTGTAATGGAACCATCCATAAAAACAAAAGCAAACAATGACTATTTCTCATAAAAAGCATTACAAAATACCAAACCAGACATCACTGTGTACCTAAGCTAATTAGCTAATAAGACTAGACACAGACTTACCCAAGTGTCATAAATGGTCAAAGCTGCCTCATAGTCACCCTAGAAAAACACAGAGAATTGATTGTTATATGTAAACACCATCAGAATTAACAGGAAATACTACTTTGATTCCAATACTCCTTCTAACCCTTGACCGCACCGGGGGGAGGGACGCTGAAAGGACTCTAGCCTGGGGGCCCAGGATTAGGGGGGAGCCAACTACATTGGAGCATAGTGAGATACTTCTGTTTTGATTCTCCTCAGTTCAGAGAAGAACTCTACATGAGAGGCATCAACCACACTGCCTCTCAAGAACAGAACAAGTGAAGCCATTATGTGTCCAGAACAATCAGAAGAGTGAGTTTTCTCTGTTCTGTAATGCATTTTGAGTGATATATATTGAGATAACCAACTTAAAATGGAAAAAATATTTCAGTGGGGAATGTAGAGAGAACAAATGATTTTTTACTAAAACAAAACCCAACTGCAGAAATGTCCACATACCTTTTCAATAAAATATAAAGCCCAGTGCCAGTAGTTATGGCAAGCAAGAATGTCACTGTCCTGGAAAGGGTGAAAGAAATTGTGATTATCTACTAGAACACTAGCACTGTAAAACCACATTGGGTCCAAAAGACAGTCAGAGCGACAGCTGAAGTGCAGTGAGGCAGACAAACAGAAACTTTCAATGCTTGGGGACTTGATACAGTGTACAGTAGAGTCTCACTTATCCAACATTCGCTTATCCAACGTTCTGGATTATCCAACACATTTTTGTAGTCAATGTTTTCAATACATCATGATATTTTGGTGCTAAATTCGTAAATACAGTAATTACTACATAGCATTACTGCATATTGAACTACTTTTTCTGTCAAATTTGTTGTATAACATGATGTTTTGGTGCTTAATTTGTAAAATCATAACCTAATTTGATGTTTAATAGGCTTCTCCTTCATCTCTCCTTATTATCCAACGTATTCGCTTATCCAACGTTCTGCCGGCCCGTTTATGTTGGATAAGTGAGACTCTACTGTATATTGAAAACATTGTCTACAAAAATGCATTGGATAATCCAGAACCTCGGATAAGCGAGTCTTGGATAAGTGAGACTCTACTGTCCTTGTGTTCTTGAAATGATTAACATCTTCATATATTTCGATCCTAAGAATTTGTCTTGCAATTGTAATTCAGTCCAACATAATTACTTACATATTACTACATATTACTACAAACAGAAATAGAAAAATAGCTAACCCAAGCACACCCAACAAATATTTCATTGATCTTAAACAGTTTCTATCTCATTAACTGTTCCCAGATTACTAGTTCTCAAAGAATTCGATGTTTTGTTTACAGACAGTCCTCTGAGTTACAAAAATCTGACTTACAAATGAGTTAAGAACAGGGGTGAGACAACAGGAAGTAAGAGAAATCTATCCCTAGGAAGGGAAATTCACTCCTGGAAAAATTATCATGAGGAAAAGTGTTCTCCACTGAAGCTTTGTCACCAATCTCTGTTCCCACAACAAGTCAAAATTTTCAAAATTCAATTATCATAGGGACAGAAAGTAAGGGGGAATATTCTGAACAGACGTACAGACAGCAAAACAAACACCACAGGGGTATTAACCCTTCCCTATGCTAGCCAAATCATTCACACACACACACACACACACACACACACACACACACACACACACACACGGCTGGAGTTACACTTAAGAAATGTATCTGTTCCAACTTCAACTGAAGAACAGAAGAATCTATCTTTTATGTAACTTGGGGTCTGTCTGTATTTGGAAATACTGTATGACTAAATCTATATGGACAGGTCCAGTTTGTGGTCCGAGGTATAAACATCGAAAATTCTGTTTTCCCAACCTCACCAATGCCAAAGCACATTCAAGCAGAACTTCATATGTTAATACTAAGATTTTTACAGTACATGGAAGAACTTGAAGGTGGTTTTTCAGTGTGTGAGATAAGAGGAAACTTACCTTCCAATTGTTTTCTGTTTGCTTCATAAAGGCCAGTCCACTTTTCAGATCTGCTTTCATTTCATTCACATGAGCGATGGTATGAACAGACCATGCATCTGTTTGATTGATTGCTAAAGCCTAACAAAGGAAAAAATGTGGGCTGCTGTGAGTTTTCCGGGCTGTATGGCCATGTTTCAGAACCATTCTCTCCTGAAGTTTTGCCCACATCTAGGGCAGGAATCCAGAGGCTGTGAGATATATTGGAAACTAGGCAAGAGGAGGTTTATATATCTAGTTTCCAATATAGATATATAAGTGTCTCGGTCATGAAAGCTATCGACAACACAGGAAAAAATGTGTTTGCATTATATTCTGTTGTTCAAAAGGAATTCTCCAACTTGATGCCATATAAAAGTTCAGGACTACAAACTGCAGTATTCCTGACTTCTGACCATATTGGAAAGTTTCTGGAGACAGATACTGGTAGCTGAATGTGATAAGGAAGACAGTTTATAAAGTAAATCATGCAAAATTAAGAGTAGAGAAATGTGAGAAGGAAACAGCAAAATAAATAAATAAATGAGGACACTATCTATGCTAATCTACCCAGAAAAGTTTTATTTAGTTACAACATTTTTACCCCGCCTTTCTCACCCGAGGGGACTCAAGGCGGCTTACAGCACCCGGCAAGAATCAATGCCAAACAATCAATAAAATTAACAACACATTTAAAACCATTAACAGTAATCGGTAAAAAATACATTATACAAACATTAAAAAGCATTAAAAACATATCCCCTATTAATTCTTGAAGAGTTAGAAGAGTCATTAAAACCCAATTCCTTGCATCAATTCCATATAAAATGATGTTTAAAATTCCCATATATCAACAATTTGCCCTTTTTTTACCTCATAGGCAAGCTTCTCAGCACGATCAAGGAAATTGGTTTCCATCAATCCAAATGAGTACATGCCTTTTATGTAGCTAAACAAAAAAAGGTGACAACTTTCAGACTCAAAAAGTGTAATCCACAGGTCTATGCTGTCTTCAGAAAGACATTTTACTCAGGGCCCTTTCACACAGCCATATAACCCAGAATATCAAGGCAGAAAATCCCACAATATCTGCTTTGAACTGGGTTATCTGAGTCCACACTGTCATATATTCCAGTTCAAAAGAGAAAATGTGGGATTTTATTCAGCTGTGTGGAAGGGGCCTCAGTAGGAAAAAAAAGTCTCAATCCGATTTGGAACTAAATTTACCCTACAGAAGTCTTAAAAATAAAAGAAAAAATGGCATTGAGTAGGGCACCATTTACAAGCAAGAAGCCTATGCCTGTACTGAGGTTTCGTTTTTCAGTCGTTTCGTGACAGGTTGAGCATGTTTCTGAAATTCCAAAATCCAAAATTGTCCTCAAAGGTGGCTGAGATAATAGCTTTGCTTTCTGATGGTTCAATGTACACTACATTTGTTTCGTGCTCAAATATATTAAAAAGACTGTGTATAACACAACCTTTTGGTTATACATATATGTAAGAAGCATATGAAACATATGTGTTTAGACTAGAGATGGAAAGGCCTGGGGGGAAAATGGAAATATTCGAGGAAAACGATTTTTCCTGTTTTTTCCAAAGCTATTTTTTCCAGAAAAAAATGAAAAGTGTGTAGGATATGTTCTTTTCCAATATAAATAATATATCTGTGACATGGTACTCAAACTATGTAACATGAAGGCCTTAATAAAAGATTTCTGAGACTTTTTGTTTCTACACGCTTTTTTCCTAGGACAAAATGGCTTTTTTCCAGTTTTTTTCCAGGCCTTCCCATCTCTAGTTTAGACTTGAGCCCCATCATTAAAGTATCTTATTATGTATGTATATGCAAATACAAGAATTCAAAAATCTAAAAAATTCCAGCCCCAAAGCACTTCTGGACTCAAGCATTTTGGATAAGAGACACTCAACTTGCAGCAGTTTGAGTCTGAAAGAAGGAATCAAACTCTCCTATGGTGGTAACTAGAAAAATGTTTTTTTATTCTAATAAATCATTAATAGAGTAATTATAATACAAAAATGAATGGGATAGTATTATGCAGAAAAGTCACAGAGTTAATTTTATAAGTAAACACAATTTGCAATTGTTTTTTTAATTAACCGTTCTTTTAAAATCCTGGTCATGACAATTTTATGCTAAGTCAAGCCATACATAACAGTTTATGTCCCTAAAGCAGTGGTTCCCAACCTTTGAGCCTCCAGGTGTTTTGGACTTCAACTCCCAAAAATTCCAGCCAGCTTACCACATGTTAGAAACTGTGGGAGCTGAAGTTCAAAACACCTGGATGCCCAAAGGTTGGCCCTAAAGCAATAAAATGACCTTCTATCTGTAAGACCTGCTATTACTGGACCCCCCCCCCCCCTATTTTTCCCAAAATCTCTTGATTTGGCTTAAATAGCTAAATCTGTACCATCTATGCTCCAGAGAACAACACCAGCAAGACTGAGAGATTTGCAAAAGTTTTTAAAAAGAGGCAAAGGAAACTCTATCATGAATCTCCCAGAACAGCCCAACAAGGAGGGAGGATGGAATAGAGGTCAAATGTTGGAAGAGGTAAATACAAATAGGCAGAAGGGGAAATAAAAGGGAGTATTGCGGATCCATACATAAACCCCACAAACTGGCATTTGAAAATTTGGCAAAATCAAATTGCTCTTACCTACTAAGAGGAATATCTGGTGACCAATAAGGATAGACCCGGGCAACAGAGTCTCTCATTGGTATCTGGTTTCCCAAGTAAAAATAGGTATCGTGAGCAAATTTTATGGCTAACATGTCAGTTGGGTGGTTCTGCAGAATCTGATCCCATGTATCACAAGCTTTAGGCAGCTGCCTGCACAGGATAAAAAACCCAGATGTTAGTGCTCATACAAAACTTGTAAATATACATGTTGATTTGGTCTATACACACTTGCTTTGAAATTTTTATTCAAACCAGGATTTTTTTTACTAAATATCATTGCTTTTCCTGTTACAAATTAGAACATATGTGTTGAGCTTATATGTTCAGGAAAGCTAATGTTGACAGTGGTTTTTACAGGCTAGTAACTGGCCTTTGTAATGAGGTCCTTACATTGATATGCTGTCAAAACAATTTTCAGGTCTGTGTTTGGAATAAAATTTCTAAACTTGTACATGAGTATTCACAGTATTTAAAACACTACCACAATACCAAGTTTGCACAAGTAAGACTCTACACAGTTCACTAGTCACCTAAAGCCAATGTTCCTTTTTTTCTATTCCAGGTTAGTATTTGACAATGGCTCCTTCTACACTGCCATATAATCCAGATGATCAAAGCAGATAATCCACATTATCTACTTTGAATTGGATTATGTGAGTGTACACTGCCATATAATTCAGTTCAAAGCAGATAATCTGTATTTCATATGGCAGTGTAGACCAATGTTCCTTTTTTTCATTCCAGGCTAGCAATGAAACAGTTTAGGAAGTTGCTTCCTCCAGATACAGGAATTATAATGCTATATACTGACTGGACTACTGAGACAAACAAGGTGAGCCTACCTCAAGCCACCTTTAAGCCACAGCAGACCAACTAATGTAGTACTGGATGCTGGGAGTTACTATCCAACATGATCTAAAGCAGTGGTTCTCAACCTGTGGGTCCCCTGATGTTTTGGCCTTCAACTCCCAGCAATCCTAACAGCTGGTAAACTGGCTGGTATTTCTGGGAGTTGTAGGCTAAAACACCTGGGGACCCACAGGTTGAGAACTACTGATCTAAAGGATCTTTGACCCCATTTACACTGTCATATAAAATCCAGATTATCTGCTTTGAACTCTTTCATATGGCAATGTAGGAGTCTTTGATGAACAGACAAGTGCTGTTGTTTGTCAGGGAAGCGAATTTTATCATGAGTCAAACAAAATAAAACTAGAAATGCTGTAAAAGGTAAAACAGAAATAAGGTGTGCCAAGTCAATGTTTCAACAAAAGGAATGGTTATATAGTTATGCTACAGGCTCTGCTGAAAAATCATCTACTTTCTTTCTGCCCAAATCAAGGACTTACCCATTAGCAAACAGCTCCACTGCAGACACGTGCAATTTTTCTCGTTCCGTCAACGGCTGAGATTGTGCGAATGCCACCATCTTCTTTATTGCCTTATCAAGTTCCCGATCTAGCCGCACTGAACTCCCAGTGCCAATCAGAACCAAGCCATTGGCAATCACATGACCCATTGCTGCAAATAACCCAAAGCATTTTAAAATATTTTTTACAGAAATTAAGTAACAGATCATATCACAGCAATCTGTAGGTCAAGTTCTAAAGATCAGTTTAGGATTGCACCACAATATGATATAGTCAAGATTCCAAGAATTTAAAAGACTGGCATTCAAAAAAGAAAAAAATAATAAAGATTCTGAGTAAACAGCATCTAGAATGGAGAACAGCTCAATCCAGAGTCAGACGGTCTACTTGGCCATGTTGCCAAAACTGCAAACATGAGCAAATCCCAATAAAATACTTGTTTTACTAATTATTTCCTTTCTTCCCAAACTTTTTCGTAATATTTCCATAGAAAATTGTATTTATTCCATAATGAAAAGACAACTGAGGCTCTTTCACACAGCCATACAACCCAGAATATCAAGACAGAAAATCCCACGATATCTGCTTTGAATGGGGAGTCCACACTGCCATCTTCTATAAACAGTATATAAAAATGTACTGTTCGTTTGTAGGACCAAGTAAACAACAAAAGCACTGGGCCAAATCGCACCAAATTTGGCCACAATACACCAACACATCCAAGGTATGACCTCCACTCAAAAAAACACAAAAAACAGGATGACTATAAATTCCCCCAAACCCAAGAATAAGTAGCAGGACTGCCCTGCTCCTGCCCTCTTCCAGCGTGATGGAAAAGTGAGCAGCCACACACACACACACACACACACACACACACACACACAACTGGCAAAAGGAGCTCACGCAGCACCGCCGAGCAACCTCCCTCCACGCAGGATCCTTCTTCCTCCTTTCCTGCACCAGCAACCTTTCCTATGGAGGGGCGAGAGGGAAGAGAGAGGAGCACACAATGGCCATCCTTCCTTCTCATCCCTCTTTCCTTCCTTCCTTCCTTCTTTCCCTCCGTGGCCACCATGGCCCCTTCCTCTTTCTCCCCGGCCAAACAGGCTCTGGAGACGAGGAAAGCAGGGCCTTGTGGAGCCCGGAGGAAGAGAGAGAAAACCTGGTGTGAAGGGAGGGGACCCTGGAGCTGGACACACAAGGATCAAAAGAGGGAAGCAGAGAGAGAGAGAGAGAGAGAGAGAGAGAGAGAGAGAGAGAGAGAGAGAGAGAGAGAGGAGCTCCCGCTGCTTTTGCGAAGGAAAGTGGGCGCTTCAAAAGCTTCCTCCCCTCAGCAAGCTTCTAAGGCAGCAGAGAAAGAAGGGAGCCAGAAAGTTTATAGGATGTTATAGGGCCCTTCCACACCCAGAATGCCAAAGGAAATAATCCACAGTATCTGCTTGGAACTGGACTGTCTTGAGTCCACACTGCCATATAATCCATTTCAGTGTGGAGTTTATACAGCTGTGTAGAAGGGGCCTCATATGATCCACTTCTAAGCAGATAATATAAGATTATAAATATATAATAATTACTGAGGTATAATAATACAGAACTTGTCTATTCACAAGAAAATCCAGCAAGTTCACAGGAATTAATTCTAAGTAAGGGTGCAAAAGACTTACCAAAATTAGGGTCGGCAGCTTGTAATTTTGATAGAGATCCTTCAATGCCTCCTAGACTTTTATCGTTTTTCCAAGTCACATACTATCACAATATAAAAACAAATTATTTTAGATTCAAAGAGCAGTTACATTTCTCTGAAATGTCTTGAATTTAGTCTACAAAATATATCCATCAGAGTTACATGAATAGCATAATTCCATTAATTAATTCAGTATTGGTGCCTTAGGGCCCTTCCACAGAGCCATATAACATATCAAGGCAGAAAATCCCACAATAGCTGCTTTGAACTGGGTTATCTGAGTCCACACTGCCATATAACCCAGTTTAAAGCAGATAATGTGGGGAAGGGCCCTCAATCTATTACTCCAACCATTTTACCACACTATTTTGCATAGTTATATTGTACAGTAGTCAGCTGTGTATAAGGGGCCTTAATTGTATACTGCTTCTCTAAGTACTAGGATAGATTAGTCCAATTTATTCTGTCTTTTGGGCTGAAATAACATGTCTTCTGAGATAGTTTAGGAAAATTAGTGATTCCTAGACACACACTGTGTTTTCCAGCTCTCCTGATAATATGAATTCAAGGGTTGTGAACAATTGTACCTAAAATACTCATAGCATATTTTAGTTTCTTGCATAAACACACTTTGAAGATTTGAAGGAACTCATTCTTTTGAAAAAATAGAGTTAAAAAAATAGTAGTTGGATTCTTCTTTAAAAATATTTTTGAAAAACCAAATCTTTACAAAAATATTTTTTCAATGAATTAGGGATCTGTATTTATTTTCACAAAAAAAGTAAAACAAAATAATGATGATAATTTCATGCACATTTGGAGTCTTAAAGACTTTCCCTCTACAAGAGCACTTCCAGTTATAATATACTATTAGAGAAATAAAAATATAGGGGTCATGAACAAGTATTGTAATACTTACAATAATTAGTTTTTCTGATCTTTTCAAATTGAGTAACTTTTCAGGTTTACGGCTTCTGTAACTATTTCCAGCCCCATGCAAAGGATCGTTACCTTGACGTGGTGCTGGGGTTTGCGCGCCTCGATGATGCCATGAGCTAAACCGTGCAAGGCCACCCAAAACAGGAAGGTCATGGCAGAGAGGTCAGACTAAATACGATCCCTGGGGAAGGTAATGACAACCCACCCCAGTATTCTTGCCATGAAAACGAAATGGATCAGTACAACCAGAGATACCATCGGAAGATAGGACTCCCAGGTTGGAAGATGGTCAAAATGCTACTGGGGAGGAGCAGAGGACTAGTTCAACTAGCCCCAGATGTGATGACGCAGTTAGCTCAAAGCTGAAAGGAAGGCTAACAACCGACAATACTGGAGGTGAACAACAAAAGATCAACACACTATAGGAACCTGGAATGTAAGATCTATGAGCCAGGGCAAACTGGATGTGGTTATTGGTGAGATGTCAAGATTAAAGATAGACATTCTGGGAGTCAGTGAACAGAAATGGACTGGAATGGGCCACTTCACAACAGATGACCACAGATCTACTACTGCGGACAAGAGGAACATTGACGAAATGGAGTAGCCTTCATAATTAATAATAAAGTTGCTAAAGTAGTGCTTGGATACAACCCAAAAATGATAGAATGATCTCAATTCAAGTTCAAGGCAAGCTGTTTAACATTACAGTGATCCAAATATACGCCCCAACCACATCTGCTGAAGAAGCAGAATTAGATCAGTTCTATGAGGATCTGCAGCACCTACTGGATAATACACCTAAAAGTGACATTTTCATTACAGGAGATTGGAATGCTAAGGTGGGCAATCAAATGACAACCGGGATCACAGGCAAGCATGGTTTGGGACAATAAAATGAAGCAGGACGTAGGCTGATAGAATTTTGCCAGGAAAACTCACTGTGCATAACAAACACTCTCTTCCAACAACCTAAAAGACGGCTTTACACATGGACCTCAACAGATGGTCAACACCAAAATCAGATTGACTACATCTTTTGCAGCCAAAGGTGGCGGACATCCATCCAGTTGGTGAAAACAAGACCTGGAGCTGACTGTAGTTCAGATCACGAACTTATTGCACAATTTAGAATCAAACTAAAGAGAATGGGTAAAATACACAGACCAATTAGATATGATCTCACAAATATTCCTAGTGAATATGCAGTGGAGGTGAAGAATAGATTTCAGGGACTAGACTTGATAAATAGAGTCCCAGAAGAACTATGGACGTTCATAACATTGTTCAGGAGGCGGCAACAAAGTACGTCCCAAAGAAAAAGAAAACCAACAAGACAAGATGGTTTGCTGAGACACTGGAATTAGCCCAAGAAAGAAGGAAGGCGAAAGGAAACAGTGATAGGGGGAGATATGCCCAATTAAATGCACAATTCCAGAGGTTAGCCAGAAGAGACAAGGAACTATTTTTAAACAAGCAATGCATGGAAGTGGAAGAAGACAATAGAATAGAAAGAACAAGAGACCTCTTCCAGAAAATCAGAAACATCGGAGGCAAATTTCTGGCAAAAATGGACATGACCAAAAACAAAGATGGCAAGGACCCAACAGAAGTTGAAGAGATCAAGAAAAGGTGGTGAGAATATACAGAAGTTCTGTATAGGAAGGATAATAATATAGAGGATAGCTTTGACGGTGTGGTGAGTGAATTAGAACCAGACATCCTGGGGAGTGAGGTTGAATGGGCCTTAAGAAGCATTGCTAATAACAAGGCAGCAGGAGACAACAGGATTCCAGCTGAGTTGTTTAAAACCTTGGAAGATGATACTGTTAAGGTGATGCATGCCATATGCCAACAAATATGGAAAACACAAGAATGGCCATCAGATTGGAAAAAAAATCAATTTATATCCCCATACCCAAAAAGGGAAATGCCAAAGAATGCTCCCAGTGGCACTTACTTCCCATGCCAGTAAGGTAATGCTCATGACATGAAGAAAACCAAGATTATGGCAACCAGACTGATTGATAACTGGCAAACAGAGGGAGAAAACATGGAGGCAGTGACAGACTTTATATTTCTAGACGCGAAGATCACTGCAGATGCAGACTGCAGCCAGGAAATCAGAAGACGTTTACTTCTTGGGAGGAGAGCAATGGCCAATCTTGATAAAATAGTGAAAAGCAGAGACATCACACTGGCACCGAAGGTCCGCATAGTGAAAGCAATGGTATTCCCCATAGTAACCTATGGATGCAAGAGCTGGACCATAAGGAAAGCTGAGCGAAGGAAGATAGATGCTTTTGAACTTTGGTGCTGGAGGAAAATCCTCAGAGTGCCTTGGACCGCAAGAAGATCCAACCAGTCCATCCTCCAGGAAATAATGCCCGGCTGCTCACTGAAGGATATTGGAGGCAAAGATGAAGTATTTTGGCCACATCATGAGAAGACAGGAAAGCTTGGAAAAGATCATGATGCTGGGGAAAATGGAAGGAAAAAGGAAGAGAGGCCAACCAAGGGTGAGATGGATGGATTATATCCTTGAAGTGACTGGTTTCACCTTGAAGGAGCTGGGGGCGGCAACGGTCAATAGGGAGCTCTGGCGTGGACTGGTCCATGAGGTCACGAATAGTTGGAAACAACTGTGTCAATGAAGAACTAATTCCAGATTTTAGATTAATTAGCAATCCCTTTTGTTGTCATTGTCTTCCTATCACTGCTACAATACAGGGTGGAAGACCACATCCAGAATCACAAATAGCTTCTCAAATTGATCATTTTCTTATTATCATCCCTACCTGAGTCAGTGTGGCATCATACATTTTACAAGCCTCATTACTTGTGGTCGAAAGGGTCAGTCCGGCATCCTGCCACGCCTATAAAAAATAACAGAAATTATTTGATGTAATGATGAATTCGGAAGGAAAATGCTGTTTTAGAAAAATGAAGTTATTTTTGGAGTATGTGAGAGTAGATTAAATTATACATAATACTGACCTGAGGACTGGGATTGCTAAATGCATGAAAGTATAAAAATACAATACACATAGGGTTTATTTTACATTTGATTCCTTGGTGTGTATGGAAGCATCAGTCACAGTTGTGACTTACACTCGAAGAAACCATGATAAAGAGGCAATATGCACAGTGACTCCTTGCTTCAATTTGAAGGCACCTATCCACAGTCCCAGTACAGTATTGGAAATAACTGCACCCAGTCTCTAGGCACATATCCCTTTGGAAATACATGGTAATCATAACCTTATTGAAAAGGAAAAATTGTGTCATATCCGTTTGGCAAATGTGAATCTCCATGAACATGTGGAGATCACCTTTTGAAAACCACTAGTCAAGAAAATGCATGACCTTGTTAGAAGTCGACTCTTTGAACAAGTGATATTCACAAGCATTCATGTAATGGCACACAGGTAATTCAGCTGTTAAAACTGAAGAACCATGTATTTGAACTTCCAAGGCCAAAGACATGCCACTACAAAAATATATTTGGCTAGCAGGGAATGGTTATTTCTTTGAAGTTGAGATGGCAGTTGCCCAAAGATATACACTCCCTTGAAACCTCTTAGTTTAAAATATGTACTCAGAGATAAAAAAAACAAAGTCTTCTTTGAAAAATAACATACCTTGTTTACTCACAAACACCTTGTATTAATTCACCATACAAGAACATTTCTTATTTAAGTTCAGTTATACATAGGATGTACGAGTTCCTCCCTGTGTGTTGAGTACACAGGGTATAATTCTTAATCAATAGTCCATAGTTTTTAGGTATAGTTATATTCACTGAAGTCCATAGGTCATACTCCTCTACTGAAGTCCAAACAGTAACATGCATCAACCTCCACTGAGGTGTGATGCAAATATGCATCCAGCTTCGTATGTACAGTAGAATCTCACTTATCCAACATTCGCTTAGCCAACGTTCTGGATTATCCAACGCATTTATGTAGTCAATGTTTTCAATACATCATGATATTTTGGTGCTGAATTCGTAAATACAGTAATTGCTACATAGCATTACTGAGTATTGAACTACTTTTTCTGTCAAATTTGTTGTATAACATGATGTTTTGGTGCTTAATTTGTAAAATCATAACCTAATTTGATGTTGAATAGGCTTTTCCTTAATCCCTCATTATCCAACATATTCGCTTATCCAACATTCTGCTGGCCCGTTTATGTTGGATAAGTGAGACTCTACTGTATATATTTGTGTAAGCTGAAAGCAGATTTTTGTTCTCTTTCCTTCTTTTCTCAAATGAAATGTTTCCAGGGAAAGGCTTCCCTTATCCACAGCTTTCCAAGTAATGAAAAAACTCTCGCTGTGATATTGCCTTCACTTTGCCTAAGCCGGGATCAATTTCTCATAAGAATTTACTCAGAAGGTCCCATTCTTCATGGCAATGCCACCAGCTTAGTCAGTTGACTGATTGACACTTAAGCTGGGCCTGAGGGCCCTTCCACACAACCATATACCCCAGAATATCAAGGCAGAAAATCCCACTATATCTGCTTTGAACTGGGTTTTTTTGAGTCCACACTGTCATATATAATAATAATAATAAAAAATTCCAGTTCAAAGCCGATAATGTGGGATTTTATTCAGCTGTGTGGAAGGGGCCTGGGTTTTATGCAAATCTTAACCAATCTTCAAAGGCTGTGATCCGAAACACCAGCCCTTCACAAATCAGGGAAAAGATGCTGTGCATAGACATAAAGCCCTAACAATGTACTGTATGAGGTATATTCAAGGTACCAGTATAGTAGAGTCTCACTTATCCAACATTCTGGATTATCCAACGCATTTTTGTAGTCAATGTTTCCAATACATCGTGATATTTTGGTGCTAAATTCGTAAATATAGTAATTACTACATAATATTACTGCGCATTGAACTACTTTTTCTGTCAAATTTGGTGTGTAACATGATGTTTTGGTGCTTAATTTGTAAAATCATAACCTAACTTGATGTTTAATAGGCTTTTCCTTAATCCCTCCTTATTATCCAACATATTCACTTATCCAACGTTCTGCCGGCCCATTTATGTTGGATAAGTGAGACTCTACTGTAGTTTAGATGCATTATTGTGTTACCATCAACACAGAAAATAGAAAAGAGTGTCCTAAACACAAAAGTGCCGCAGTCCACCTGAAGAAGATGGCTTTGGTGTAGAATAATGTTTCTCAACCTGGGGCACCCAGATGTTTTTGGCCTACAATTCCCAGAAATCCCAGACAGCTGTTAGGATTTCTACCAGCTGTTAGGATTTCTACAAGCTGAAAGCCAAAAACATCTGGGGATCCCAGGTTGAGAACCACTGGTGTAGAAGAACACTCTTGGCACACACTTCTTTAGGCATCAAAGGACATTCAGTCCATGTATCTGGTAACATTTGCAACACTGTGCATGTAAGCTCCCTGGAGAATGGTTGTACAGTATCGACTTTATCTGTTTTAATGTTCCCTGGGATATAACTGAATTTAATTTGGATATAACTTGGAAGAACAAGCTTTAAAACAGGTGTGTCCTCCCATAAAAGTTGCTGCACAAACAACAACACCCAACCATCTTGCTCTCTACTGCCAAATGAGATCCTTTGCCATGCTACAATAAAGATATTTGAAAGCAGGATCTCCTGGCTCAGACCCAAGTAATATAAAAATCAGGGAAGCAACTGTGCGAAAGGGGGCTTTTAATGGTGATAATTCTGCTTTTGTTCCTCTAAGATCTAATAATCTTCCTGCCAACTTGCTGTGCTTTGCTGGGAGCTAACAGCCTCCTTGCCACTTTCCTGGTTTTCTAGTAAAAGGGGTGTCAAACTCATTTTCATTGAGGGCCATATCAACCTTGTGGTTGCCTTCAAAGGGCTGTTGATTCCATGGGCAAAGAATCCGTGGACACAGAGGGCCAACTATAATATTTTTTCATAGTGCTCTGTAGTTTTGACCCATGCAGGTACGGGATAATAGGAATTTGCAACCTAACAGCACCTATTTCTCTGAAGTTGAGATTGTTAAAGAACATTTTTAAAGTCAGGCATCATATCCTCAAGCCTTGTATCTAAATCCAAACCCCACTCTCCTAAGAAAACAAAACAAACTACAGCCTTCCAGATGTTACCATATCACAACTCCCATTAGCTCTAGTCTTGATTTCTAATGATAGGGAATACAAAAGTTGGACTCCAGCATTTGGAGGGCCACATAAAATGACATTACCTGCTAGATTTGGGCCTGGAGTTGATCACATGTAATATCTTAAGACATACAGTAGAGTCTCACTTATCCAACATTTGCTTATCCCACATTCTGGATTATCCAACACTGTCTGCCTTTTAGTAGTCAATGCTTTTGTAGTCAATGTTCTCAATACATTGTGATGTTTTGGTGCTAAATTCATAAATACAATAATTACTACATAATATTACCATGCACTGAACTGCTTTTTTGTCAATTTGTTGTAAAACATGATGTTTTGTTGCTTAATTTGTAAAAAGTAATTTGATGTTTTATATTCTTTTTCTTAATCCCTCCTTATTAGGGGGGAACTCCAGACAGAAAACAATCAAGTGTCAGTTAACACCTCCCAAACAGAGGATGCCTCCAGGCAATAACAGTTAGGCTACCTCTATGTAGACACCCTCACTGATTGACTTTGCTGCTTCATGCCTACTCAGTGCTATTCAAGCAAAGCTAATTGCAACATGCACACTCACTTTAAACCAGTGGTTCCCAACCTTTGGTCCACCAAGTGTTTTGCATTTCAACTCCCAGAAATCCCAGCCAGCTTACCAGCTGTTAGAAATTGTGGGAGTTGAAGTCCAAAACTCTTGGAGGCCCAAATCAGTGCTTTAAGCAGACAAGGCTTCTTTCTTCCATCCACTCTACAGATACAGGAGAGTCTCACATATCCAACACTCACTTATCCAACGTTCTGGATTATCCAATGCATTTTTGTAGTCAATGTTTTCAAAACATCGTGATATTTTGGTGCTAAATTCGTAAATACAGTAATTACTACATAGCATTACTGCATATTGAACTACTTTTTTCTATCAAATTTGTTGTATAACATGATGGTTTGGTGCTTAATTTGTAAAATCATTACCTAATTTGATGTTTAATAGGCTTTTCCTTAATCCCTCCTTATTATCCAAGATATTCGCTTATCCAAGCTTCTGCCAGCCCGTTTAACTTGGATAAGTGAGACTCTACTGTATATATACACTGCACTTGCCTCACCTTCAACAGACCTCTGAAGATGCCAGCCAAATATGCAGGCGAAATGTCAGGAGAGAATGCTACTGGATGGTGGTCACACAGCCTGAAAGACTCACAGCAACCCAATGCAAGAGTTGTTGCATCACAGATCTCAGAGGAGGCCTGCATGTGTAGTTTGGAGAGGCACAAGCACTCTTGGGCCCCTTTTACACTGTTAAACAATCCAGTTCAAAGCAGATTACAGTAGAGTCTCACTTATCCAAGCCTCTGGATAATCCAAGCCATTTTTGTCGTCAATGTTTTCAAAACATCGTGATATTTTCGTGCTAAATTCGTAAATACAGTAATTACAACGTAACATTACTACGTATTGAACTACTTTTTCTGTCAAATTTGTTGTATAACATGAAGTGTTGGTGCTTAATTTGTAAAATTATAACCTAATTTGATGTTTAATAGGCTTTTCCTTAATCCCTCCTTATTATCCAAGATATTCGCTTATCCAAGCTTCTGCCGGCCCGTTTAACTTGGATAAGTGAGACTCTACTGTATATATACACTGCACTTGCCTCACCTTCAACAGACCTCTGAAGATGCCAGCCAAATATGCAGGCGAAATGTCAGGAGAGAATACTACTGGATGGTGGTCACACAGCCTGAAAGACTCACAGCAACCCAATGCAAGAGTTGTTGCATCACAGATCTCAGAGGAGGCCTGCATGTGTAGTTTGGAGAGGCACAAGCACTCTTGGGCCCCTTTTACACTGTTAAACAATCCAGTTCAAAGCAGATTACAGTAGAGTCTCACTTATCCAAGCCTCTGGATAATCCAAGCCATTTTTGTCGTCAATGTTTTCAAAACATCGTGATATTTTTGTGCTAAATTCGTAAATACAGTAATTACAACGTAACATTACTACGTATTGAACTACTTTTTCTGTCAAATTTGTTGTATAACATGAAGTGTTGGTGCTTAATTTGTAAAATTATAACCTAATTTGATGTTTAATAGGCTTTTCCTTAATCCCTCCTTATTATCCAAGATATTCGCTTATCCAAGCTTCTACCGGCCCGTTTAACTTGGATAAGTGAGACTCTACTGTATATATACACTGCACTTGCCTCACCTTCAACAGACCTCTGAAGATGCCAGCCAAATATGCAGGCGAAATGTCAGGAGAGAATGCTACTGGATGGTGGTCACACAGCCTGAAAGACTCACAGCAACCCAATGCAAGAGTTGTTGCATCACAGATCTCAGAGGAGGCCTGCATGTGTAGTTTGGAGAGGCACAAGCACCCTTTGGCCCCTTTTACACTGTTAAAACAATCCAGTTCAAAGCAGATGATCTGGATTTTGATATGGCAGTGTAGAAGGGGCCTTGGACAGGGACTTTGCGACTCAGAGGATTCAACAGCATAGAGCTTTGGCAGCTAAGACAGAGTCAAACTTCCTTAAGTCAACAGTGCAGATGCACACACACACACACACACACGTCTTTCCCAGTTCCCTTCTGAAGCAATGAGGAGAGGGAAGGAAAGAAATGGGGTCCCAGTTACCTTGCAGTCTCGCCAGGACGCCATCTCCATCGCCGTGGCCAACTCCTTCCGCAGCCTTTCCAAAGGAAGCGCCGGGCCAAGAAAAGCAGCAGGAATGGCGGGAAAGAGGGAGGTTCCTCCTCATAGGCCAGCCCTCGCCAGGCGACTGCCTTGTATTTGTCCTGCGCGCGTTGTTTGGGGATAGCTATGCAAGCCTCGCCCCACTCCCTCTCCCTTTGCACCATTTCCTTATGACCCTGGCATGTTTGGATTTTTGTTTAAAAGCTGCGTTATCATTTCTTGGAGGCAATACAATTTTTTTTCCAGTTGGGAGATGAATGTAATACACCCCCTCTACTTGTGAGGCAAATGTACACAAACCCATACAAGGGGACAGAAAATATTGTGTGGTAATGAAAAATTAAAATGTATTGTCCACACACACTGTCGTGTCAGAAGCAAACCGAGGGTACATGTTGTAACGTATTTGAAAAAACAAGCAAAGTTTTTTAAAAAAACCCAACAACTTGGCATTAGTGTTCCCTCACTACTTCGCGGTTCACTTTTCGCGGATTCGCTATTTCGCGGTTTTTCAATAAACTCTAAAAGTCTATTGTAAATCATAAAAAATTACAATTTACAGCCTTAGGAAGGAGAAGCCAAAGGGAGAGAAAAAGAGCCCAAGCAGCAACAGGAGGAGGAGGAGGTGATTTATCAACACACGATTGGTTGATAAAGACTTAAAATAGTGTAGGTAAAGGTTTCCCCTGACGTTAAGTCCAGTCATGTCTGACTCTGGGGGTTGGTGCTCATCTCCATTTCTAAGCCGAAGAGCCGGCGTTGTCCATAGACACCACCAAGGTCATGTGGCTGGCATGACTGCATGGAGCACCGTTACCTTCCCGCTGGAGCAGTACCTATTGATCTACTCACATTGGCATGTTTTCGAACTGCTAAATTGGCAGATGCTGGAGCTAACAGCGGGCGCTCACTCCGCTCCCGGGATTTGAACCTGCGACCTTTCGGTCTGCAAGTTCAGCAGCTCAGTGCTTTAACACTTCGCCACCGGGGCTCCTTATGTATGTATGTGTGTGTGTAGATAGTGTGGTCCTCAGAACCATAAGGAATTCCCACTTGAAAAATCCATTCTGGAATGGCCCTTTAAAAATCAAAACACTGTAGAATCATGGAGCTCGATGCCAGGCACAGAGCAAGAACGCTTGCACCTTATCCAACACCCAGGATTCTTTGGCAGAAAAGGAGCGCGCGCTGAAAACCCTCCAATAGGAAACGATTGTGGAAAAGAAATCGGACTGAACCTTTTCCGCGCATGCGTGTTGCGGAGGTCGGGATTGCCCGCCCTTTCCGACAGAGGGACTGAGGAAGGAGGGGCTCCTTTACATTGGCAGCAGCGACTTCAAGGTCACCTAAAAGGTTGATAGTTTTACAATTTCTTAAAAACCAGTAGGACATTAGGACATTTTGAAAACGTAGGATGCTTTCGTTTACCAAGAAATAAGTCCCTCCCCTCTCCATGAAGTAACGCAGAGCCTGGTAGGCCTCTCCTTCGGAGCTGAAGCTTCTCAATTGAGGCAGAGAACGCTTTTCAAAAGGAGTCTAGGCCTGTCACGTGATGCAGGTAGTGTTCTTCCTTGGGCGTCTGGGGGAGATGCCTGGGCTCAGGCCCCTTCCACACAGCTAAATAAAATCCCACATTTTCTGCTTTGAACTGGAATATATGTCAATGGTGACTCAGATAACACAGTTCAAAGCAGATATTGTGGGATTTTCTGCCTTAATATTCGGGGATACAGCAGAGTCTCACTTATACAACATAAACGGGCAGGCAGAACGTTGGATAAGCGAATATGTTGGATAACAAGGAGAGATTAAGGAAAGCCTATTCAACATCAAATTAGGTTATGATTTTACAAATTAAGCACCAAAACATCATGTTATACAACAAATTTGAAAGAAAAAGTAGTTCAGTACGCAGTAATGCTATGTAATTACTGTATTTACGAATTTAGCACCAAAATATCACGATATATTGAAAACATTGACTACAAAATGCGTTGGATAATCCAGAACATTGGATAAGTGAATGTTGGGTAAGTGAGACACTATATGACCCGGTGGAAGGGACCTCAGAAAGAACAGAAAGTTTGGAAAACCGCTATTGGAGATCACAGCTTTTAAAGAAAACCATTACGTTTCAGAGAAGAGCCAAAAACCATTTCGAGTAGAATCTTCTCTTGTAGTATGTAATTATGCAAGGCATTGGTTTCAATTGTTATATTGAATAATCTGTTATCTCTGATATCAAATAGACTACAGTAACACACTCTACATGGGGCTACCTTTGAAGACTGTTCAGATGCTTCAAGTAGTCCAACGGATGGCAGCTTGTTTGCTCACCGGAGCACTGTACAGGGAGCATACAACCCTCCTACTGCGTCAGCTCCACTGGCTGCCAATTTGCTATCAAGCACAATTCAAAGGGCTGGCTTTAGCCTATAAAGCCCAAAACGATTTTAGCTCAGTTTACCTGTCCAAATGTATCCCCCCCTATGAACCAACCTGGATGTTAACATCTTTTGGGGAGGCCCTGCTCTCTGTCCCACCTCCTTTGCAGGTGCAATTGGTGGGCATGAGAGACAGGGCCTTCTCAGTGGTCGCCCTTCAGCTGTGGAACTCCCTTCCCAGTGAAATTAGATTGACTCCCTCTCTCCTGTCCTTTAGAAAGAAAGTTAAAACTTGGTTATGGAACCAGGCGTTTGGAGAGTAATGAAGTGATTGTAATATGATTGGAATGGCTCCTGGATTATGGTTTCAGGTCTTTGTGTTTGTTTTTAACAGTTTATTTAATGTGTTGTTGAAGGCTTTCATGGCCAGAATCACTGAGTTGCTGTGAGTTTTCTGGGCTGTATGGCCATGTTCCAGAACCATTCTCTCCTGACATCTATGGCAAAGAAAGTATTAAACAGTTTGGCTGTCTATTTGTCCCATGTGACTTTGCACCATTTTCACCACGCAGTAGTCCTGCCATTGCCCCTGTTGTTCCTCTTGCTCTGAACATAGTAAAACAACAACAACAACCCAAAACAAAATAAAAAACACAGAGATATTCCATTTCTTCAGATACACTGGTGGATTTAATCAGTGCATATGAAGGAGTGCTTAAATGTTCATGAAGTAAACACCAACAATCAACAATATATTAAACACCAAGTTACCACTAGATTCCTTCTTCCAACAAGCACTTTCCCCTAACCTTATAGTGATGATATGTTTGAAGCTAGATGCTGTTCTAGATGCCGGCCTCCTAAAAAAGGGACAAGTACTAAAATAGGGATAAGCATAAATAGGTCTTCCCTTCCATGCTTATTTGAACTGTGCCAGCTTTTTTATCCAGACTTCAGGAAATAGGTTATGGAATCAACATTTCTTGATTGATTAATTCATTGTCAGTATTTGAATCACCATTGGAATGCTAGTTGCCATGTTCCCTCTCTCTTTTTTCCATCTATTGATTTATTCCCTATTTTCCCTCCCTCTTAGGAATGGGATGAGTTTGGAAAGAGCATGAAGCACTTTTGAATTTGTCCTCTAGAAGGCAGCGGTGTTCAAATTATCACATTCATCCTGTACTTCTGAGGTTAATAAGAGATAGATTTATTGGTGAACACTGCTTTTTGGTGCCTGCTGGTTGCCAGTGATAGATAAGTCTAAACAGCAAGTCACTTTTCAAGGTGCATAGGGACATATATTGGTAAACAGCCACAGGACACTGTTGTGGCATGAATTCCTGTGCTGCTTCTCAATCAGACGTGGATTGTGTTTATCTGATCAATGTCCTCTTGGGTGCTTTATTCTTTGTAGAAAAGATTATTTCATCTCTCCATTTTGTCTAATTTAAATATTAAAAATTCTGTCTTGCCTGCAAAGTACATTTTTGTTTAAATTGGCTGATCCGTAAATTGAGTGTAGATTTGAAAATATGCCTTCTTGAGATTTTTTAAAATAAAAAATCAGTTACTGATCAAAATTAGAAAGATGGATTATCTTGGCCATAACCTCAGGGAGAAAAAAATGTACTTATATTTTATAAGCAGTGAGATATGAAAGTTGTAGTTTTCTTTTCTTTTCTTTTCTTTTTTTTAAAAAAACTACTTTTATCATCTCCAAACCATGGCATATCAATTCAAACCTTATGCAAAGCCATATTTTACATATTCTCTGATTTGAAAATAACTTCATCATTGCTGGGCAGATTGTCTCATTTAAGCTTATCTAAATTCTCTGACTAATTCTGACTAACACTTGTTACTCTATTCCCCCTGCTTTCAATCTCATTTTACCAAATTTATTATTTAATCAAGTTTTATCATGTTTTAATTTATTTTAGCTAACTATTACAGGATTTTTAGCATAGTGATTAGTGTCTATTTGTCTGTATTTTTGTTTTTGTCCTTTAATGTTGATTTGATCAGTGGACTAATCAATAAACAGATCTATCATTTAAGCCTTTGTGGCGATTGGGAAGGAGTGGGCAGCCTGATCCAGAAAGCATTACTGAATATGTAGAGTTTGTTTCCATCTAAACAAATCTTACAGGAATTGAGGAAAAAATACTGATACTGACTTTTGCTATAAAATACAATTTTCCAAGCCCTGTACCAAAGTGATTTGATAAATTTTGATCTGTACATAATACTCTACTCCTAGCCAAAAGTGTACGTATAACTCATTTTTCAATTTCTTTGGATTTGGTACTTTTTGGAAACATTCTGCTTATATCTTGTAAGTGGCTTCTCATAATAATTAAATAATAATGGGAGAACACCCTGCAGGGTATAAATCTTGCAAGTACTGGTATGAATTTAGGTTGGTAAGATTAAAAAGGTGTGTCTCTGACATAAACTAAAGCTTTAGTTTAGGCTTGTTTGTGCAGTGCAAATTTACTATTGCCTTAATATGCAGACCAATTAACTGATAAAGAGCTGCCAGGGAGAATAAAATGTAACATAAATAAGCACTATGCAGACCTGTGTAATAACATGAAAAACAGAAGAAACAAGAACTGATCTCATTCTGCCGTGTGCTGCACATGGCCCTCTAAAAGTTACTTTGATGTCTTACAAAATCAGTCATTTTGAGCAGAACCAGAATTGATTCCTCTCTCCCCATACCCATGTGCTTATCTTCATACGGATTTAACATTTGGTTTCAGGGTAGTTCATGTGGACCAACGTGAACCAGTACTGGAATAGCTGAGTGTCTCTACTCCCATATTCCCATTATGTTTGAAACCAGTTTGATTTTGTAGCTGTGGGTTCCCAGATGGAGTCCAAGAGAAAGATTCAGCATCAAGGAACTTTTGAATGTGAACTGTGTGGATTAACTGCCCCATACAGCTACTTTGGACAGAAACCTCCAAATGCCTACTCAGCTGTGTAAGTACCTAATCAATTGTGTAAGTATAGTACTGCTTACTGTCTGCATGATATTTTGCTGTAAAAACAGTTTCTCTGTGTGAAGGAATAGAATGATCCCTTGTAGGTGGGAATCACATGGGCCAGTCCTATTTGCCTCTTGTCTGCAGCTGCCGACACCCAACTACATCACAGAGGGAAAAATAGTACAGTAGAGTCTCACTTATCCAACACTCGCTTATCCAACGTTCTGGATTATCCAACGCATTTTTGTAGTCGATGTTTTCAATATATCGTGATATTTTGGTGCTAAATTCGTAAATACAGTAATTACTACATTGCATTACTGCGTATTGAACTACTTTTTCTGTCAAATGTGTTGTATAATATGATGTTTGGGTGCTTAATTTGTAAAATCATAATTTAATTTGATGCTTAATAGGCTTTTCCTTAATTCCTCCTTATTATCCAACATATTCACTTATCCAACATTCTGCCGGCCCGTTTATGTTGGATAAGTGAGACTCTACTGTACTACTATACCTCCTGTCTCTTCTGAAGACTGTGCCTTGCACCAGAGAAGGAAAGTTAAACTTTATCACCCATTCTTCAGTGGAAGACCCTCCCTACCATCCTTTAAGAAACAATTGAAAACCTGGATGTTTGGGCTGGCCTTTGGAGAGACAGTTATTGGATGACCAGCCTCATTATAATTCTATTCTGACTATTATTAGGCTCCTTTCATCGGGGTATTTTAATCTAACGATTTTATCTTATATTGCTGCTATAGTCCCCCCCCCCCCCAACTTTGAAGTTGACGGATTTGCATTGGTGGTTGTTTGATATTATTACTGTTATATAAACCTTTGTTTTAACTTCTGTTTTATCATGTTCTTGTGTTTTAAACTGTATATATTGTTTAATGTATTTGTTCTGTTACTTTTGTAACGTTGTGAGCCGCCCCGAGTCCCCACGGGGAGATGGTGGCGGGGTATAACTAAAGTATTATTATTATTATTATTATTATTATTATTATTATTATTATTAAGGCCCAAATACTTGTGAAATGTTAGTTTTGAAAATGACAAAAATCCTTCTGTAGCACTATGTCATACACTGTATGTTGAGGTATACACTCAAAAATATAAAAAGAATTATAGTAATATAATACATAATACAGTAGAGTCCCACTTATCCAAGCTTCGCTTATCCAAGCTTCTGGATTATCCAAGCCATTTTTGTAGTCAGTGTTTTCAATATATCATGATATTTTGGTGCTAAATTTGTAAATACAATAATTACAACATGACATTACTGCATATTGAACTACTATTCATAACTATGAATCATTTGTAAGTTGGGTGTTTGTAACTTGGGGACTGCCTGTAGTGTAGTTCTAACCATACAGGTGCAGAAACAACTTGCAAATGAGGTATGATTTACTGCTAACTGCTCTTGGAGGCCCTTTTCTTGAGAGCCTTATTTAAATCCTTATGGGGAAAATTCACAATCTGTTGGCAGCTGAATGTAGCCTTGCTCTTACTTCACAGTGACCCTTAACTGTTTCTCAGCTGTGCCCAAGAGTCCCTGATTTCAGGGTGAGATAATCTATTTCAGTCACTGAGATCATTCAGCATCTGGTGTCTGCCAAAGCAAGGCTGAACGGCAGGGAGCAAGTTACTCTGGGCCTTTTTGGGAAGGCAAGTATTGTACTTTGGTAACCTCAGGTTAATTCTGGAGAAGTCACCAAACAGCAGCTGTGGGGGCAAAGAAGCCATGCAAGATGATAAATTCTGGTGAAATGGTGTGTGCATTGAAGCTATTATTTCTCACTCTGCTCATACAATTTAAATCATTATTTAAGTTGCTTCACTGAAGGTATTAATATGTGGTTGAGTACAGTTCTAATATCCCAGGGTAAAAACTACACATGTGCAGACGTTTTAGCCTAGTTTTAAGTTTTGTATGTGATACGTCTCCTCTGATAGCCGGTAATTCTATTGCATCGTAGTATGAGACCTCCTTGGCTTATCCGATCCCATAAGATTGGAGGCACAGTATAATGTCCTGCCCCTGTGAAGGGCGAGTAAAAAAAGGAAACTTCAGAGAAGTGAGGGTAAGTGAAAGGAAGCAAGATCATATCCTGGCAGAGACAGATGTAGGCATCATGTATGTAGATTGCCACTACTTCATCTGGACAGATCAGACTTCCCATTCTTTCTGTTATAAACCTTGTTGATCTGTTTTATTTGGGTGCTGTTTTTACAGGTTTCCTGCTTTTAGTTTGTTATTAGCTTAAGAACCTGGCAATATCTGGGTTAGGCCTTTTGTAGTGCCATTTATATTGTTTGCTTTTGTCTTTGATGAATGCGTTCATTAGAAAATGCATATAGATGTGAGTGAACTATAACTCCCAGTATCGTGGGTCTATTTTCCCCAAACACCTCCAAATTTAAAATTGGTTATGTTGGGTCTGTGTGCAAAGTTTGGTTGAGATCCATTGTCGGTTGGGTTCACAGTGCTTTCTGCAAGCATCAAAGGAGATCTGGCAGATTGTGTCTCCTGTTTGGCAACTTGGCCACTTCCATTTGCCCAGGTCTTCTTGACTTACATTATTTAGGTAAACATGGGTTGGGAGGGAAGGTTCAAGAGCTTTACTTTGATCTGGAGAGGGGGTTTGCAAAAGAGCCCATGGGGTGAAGGGGGTTGGTTTCATTTTTCTCCCAACAACAAACACCTTTCACCATCCTCGCTGTAGCCCTTCTGCCATTTGCTCCTTATAGCATGGTAAATCCTTATCAAATATTGGTTGCTGACCTGAGCTTTCAGATTAGTTATAGGAAGGAATTACTTAGCAATGGGAGCTGCATCTTGCAGATGCTACATCTTTAACGCATGGAACTGTTCTCCTGTTTCTTTCAGCCTCCTGGAAGAATGCTATGTCATGACAGATCCATTCACCTCTGACAAGGACAAATTCCTCATTCTTGGATCTCAGTGTAGTTTGTGTCACAAGTGTGTGTGCACTGGCACAGTGAGTATCAAGTGATGCATTTATATCTCTGTTGGCAGTGTCATAGGCATGACTTAGTGACAGAACATCAAGGTGGGTGAGAGAGTCCCCTTTTTGTCCACCCTTATATTACCTCTGCCTTTCATTCTCCGCATTCTGTGACATATTTTTAAAATATGGCCACCCACTTGCTGTTGGGATAATTTCAAAAAAGGAAAAAGCATTTCTTAAATAAAGGAGCAACAACAGCGGCAGCAGCAGTTCAGCAGATCAGAAGCTTCTTGTGTCAGGAGTAGAGTGAGTGAGCTTTAGCAATTCAAGAGCAGAATCAAGCTTTAAAAGTTATAGAAGACTTTATTCAAAGAACTCTATTTCTAGATAGGAAAGTAAAGTGGGGCCTAACTATCTATCGAACTGGAGAGACATCTTTTCTGTCCACACGCATGGGAGAAGAACAAAATGAAGGACTCAATGGTGCTCATAAAAAGAGGCATCCCTGAAAACTATCATTATGGTAGACCAATAGGAGGAGAGAATAGAGTGACACGCAGACAGAGAGGCCAATAGGGGAAGGTCTTTCCCTACCAGCTGACTCATCTGCCTAAATCCTTGATGAGGACTATAAACTTATGCAGGTTGTGGTTGAGTTTCAACACTTGAGACCTGTCAGATTAAACTAGTGGCCATTCTCCTGACACAAGCACAGACTGCTTTCAAGATCTATATCCTTGCCCTCTTTGCAGTTCACAAGCAGTCCAAAATTATAATAAAATATAGGGTCTCTTGGGATCTAAGACCTGAATCTTTCAAAACTCTGCAGCACAGCTCAGTAATCAGACAGCCCCACGTTTCATCTGATAGACATAGTGGAAAATGACTTCTTAAATTTACTCACTCGGGATTCCTTTGGCCCAAGAAATTTTTAAGTGACCCGGGTATATAAAATAGGCATACAAATCAAACATTTTGATGACAAATCTAGACTTGTTGAACAAGCTGATTTTCCTTTTTATGAAGTACAGCTGAAACATCTTCTGCAGAGTCATCTGTAAACACTTCATGAGAGATTAGTGTAAATGTCTAAATCAGCCACTAAGAGACATTCAGAAAACTTTTTGCCCAATTTTGAGGGATTCCAACTTTGATTTAAGGCCAACATGGGCAAGCTTCAGTCCTCCAGATATTTTGGACTTCAGCCTAACAGCCTATCGGAATGATGGGAGTTGAAGTCCAAAACACCTGGAATGCCAAGGTTTGCCCATGCTTGACTTAAGGGGACTCAATTTTGGGCTGAAACCCACAGTATAGGAAGCTGTGCCGGAGGAATGTTTCCAGGTCAACTGTTCATCTGGGCTGGACCAGCTTCTCTGAAACAGTGTGTACACTTCTTGAGAGCTCATAATAATACAGCTCAGCATACTAGATATATCCAGGAGATATTCTCTGCACAGAACATGGTGATAATTTTTCTAGCACGTGCTGATTTGAATTCTAACTGGCAATTCTTATAGCAAAATTAGCTTGTACACAAAACAGACATTTCATTCCTTTCATTCCTGTTCATGTACCTGTTAATCTAAATGCATATCTACACTGCAAATGCATATTGGTCTTTCACCACTTCAGTAACAGTGGCTACAGTTTGCAGATGATTTACTGGTAATCTGTAATGTCACTCTCCTTTGCTGTTGTTCCTCAGATTTTCTCCAGGAATAGGGATGACCACCACCAAAATTATTCCAATACACGTATATAATAAATTCCTAAAATTTGATCTAGTTCAGTTTCCATGACTGGCTCAGCAAAGCAGCAGCTGGTGCAAACATGTTCTAGCTGCTGGTTTTTGACATGCACAGAGGTTTCTGCATGAACAGAACCAGTGCAGAATTCCCCAAGTGAATTTCATTTGTACAAAACATTGCAAAATACTCAGGTAAATCTTGGAGTATGGTTTCAAAGTGTACCTGGGCTAGTCTGCTTGTCTTGTGTAGATCTTGTAGTTGTATGGGTGTTTCTTCATTTCTTTAGATGTTATTTGAAACGGCTAAAGCTGCCAACCATTGTGTCATTACAAATGGCCCCTGCTCAAAGGGCTATGGAAGAGGAGTACTTTTCCCAAGTTGTGCAACTGAGGCTCTTTCCTCATCACTCCCACACGCTGGGTATTCCATGCAGGGGTGTTGTCAGAAACCTGATTCATAGCACATTTTCCCCACCCATTTTGTGAAATGATGCTGATGCTTGGTTTGTTCTGTGGAAATGAAATGACAACCAGTTTTGACTTGTGCCAGGAATAAAGTCTGTTCTCTTTATTAGCCCTTGGCAGTGGAGCAAGTGTAAGATGGGTTATCAAAGCCTTGCATAAATTGTTGGAGTATGTGGTGGGTGAGGGCAGAAAAAGATTCCCAAAGAACCTGAGGAAGGGCTGTTTCACTCCTGCTTCTAAACTATGGCCGAGTGTCATCCACTGCTGGGTAAACTAAGCAGGCAAGGAAGGTAGCCACTCTCTTGTGGTGTTTGTGTACAGGATCATGTTACTCAAAGGTAGCCAGTGTTAGGATATCAAGGTTGCATTCAACTGTCATAGACCTTTACCCTACATATTTACAACACTCTGTTTTAAAAAGCCATAAAGCTTAGCATGTTTCCTTCTGTCTCTTGGCAGTGTGTTTCATAACTGTAAGGACAGTGTGTCTAGTTCTTCTGCTTTGTTAAATGGATTCTTGATCAGAGCTTGGAAAAGTTATTGTATGGGTAAATCTCCAATTGTCCAAAATCAGGCACAAATGCCCCTCATTCATGCTGTGCCATCCCAGTGTTCAACTACTGCACTTCTAAAATGTCTCAGATTCGCTGCCTTCCTTCCAAAAGAGAAAGGGAAGGAGTGGGATATTGCTTTTCCCAACAGGCTCAGGTAAAAGTGAACTGCTCATGCTTCTCCTGGCTTGTGTGTCCATTCTTACTAACAGCTTTTGCCATCTTAATCATACTCTGATAGTGTTCAGCCCCATATTACATCTTTTCATCTGTGAAATGTTGGAGAGAATGAACATTATCAGACCTCAGGAGCTCTTTGAACAATTCATATAATCTGAACTATAGACTGATACAGGCAATCCAAGACAGCCACAGTAGTTGTTACTTAGTTAGAAGTGACTGAATTTTCTACTCCTCTGTTTACCTTAACTACTAAAGTGATGGAAGCAAAACAGGCCAACAAACTTTCTCTTTTCCAGAGTTGGGCAACTCTGGGAGACAGAAAGAATGGTAGTATCTAAATAGGTTGATAGTTTCTTGTAAACTTCAATAGTTTGTAACATACAGGAATGATACAACCAGGCTCCCTATACAGAGTTTATTCCATTGGTGGCATGAGAGGAGGAAAACACAGTTCATGGCATGTTGTCTTTTTGTCAATTCAAAAGGGAAAGCCCCAAGCTTCTGTCTCCTCTCTCAACCCCAATTCTTTCTTGCCATGAGATTATAGAAGATACTTGACTATTTTAAATGGTCCAGGAGATGTTTGATGTAGTATCTGTGATTACTTGAGCTTGGACAATTACATCTTGTCTATAATCTGGCAAAATTAATAAGACATTCAATTGCTTTCAATTGCATGTGAAGTAAATTTACTTATGACTAACACATATTCACCTAAACTCAATTGTTCTTTCTGAGTACAGTAGAATTTATTTACTCATGTGACAATTCAACAATTGTCCAACAATTGATTCAGTAGGTCAGTACTAGTGGGTCTAAATAACAAGATTCTAGCCATTGAAAGCAGGTTGGATTTAAGTGATAAAATAAAACCATTATTGAATAGTGACAATGAGTGAACCATATTCTAGAATAGTCCTATTGAAATGAACGGGCATGAGTAATGAACAATGAAGTTTTGCTGATTTTGTTCTTAGTCTGACAAAATCTGAACCCAACTTGGTATTAATTTATTTTTATGTTTTTCTTTTTTCAGGACTGTAGCCTTTTCTATTCCAAGAGATTCTGCCTCCCCTGTGTTAACTTACACATACAGGAGTTTCCTTCGGAAATAAAGCAAGATTTGAAAAAGAAAACTCATTCCCCGTCTTCAAAAAAAAGAGATTCCGGCAAGTCAAAAAATATATAGGTTATTTGTGATTCATGTTTCAGAAGTGTGTGATTGATTTTTTAAAAAAAGAAAAAAATAAGAGTGGTAAAATAAATAAGTGAACTTACATACTGTCCTGTGCTCCTTGCTGGAAGGTTAAGAATAGATTTTGAGGCTCTGCCTAATTCATTATAGCTCAGATTGTTTCAGGGGAGCACGATTGACAGCCACACTGTTGCTAGTCTTGCTGATTGTCCTCCAGTAGAGCAGGAGACCTTTTCACCAATGCTAGAGTTATTCAGTTTCCAGACAGATTGATTTTATATATGAATGGTACAAGAGGAAGTGGAGGTGGGGAGCTGCCCGTCCTGTTCTTTACCTTGGCCCAGTGTTTCTCAAAGTGTGCTCCGCAGAGCCCTTGGGGCTCCATGAAGCATACTGAGGGGCTCCGTGGTTCCCTCCTCCTCCCTCCAAGCATTCCCCTCTCTCTTTCCTACTCCCCCTCCCCCTTCCTTGCCCCCAAAAGCCTTTTTTCCTTGCCACTCAGATCCTTTCCCCCTCGCCTTCCTTGCTTCAAAAACCCTATTTCCCTCTCTCCACTCAGGGGATGGTTTGTGTTTTTCCTGCATGGCAGAAGGGGTTTGGACTAAATGGCCATGGGGTCGTCCACTGACATTATGTTGGTTAAAAAGTTTGCCCATGCCTGATATTATATATAATATATAAACAGCTCCACAAGAAACTTTTGCTTCAAAAAGGGCTCCGTGGCTGAAAAAGTATGAGAACCCCTGCCTTGGCCAAACCCTGGGTTGACTGAAGTACCAAATAATGGATACTTGCCAGCAGATAGATAGAGAAAACGTGCATTAAGGGAAATGTACATTCTAAATGCTAGTATGCTCAAGCACGCTCTTGGGCTCATTTTTTTGTTTGAACAAGTAAAATCACAACTATGCAATTAAAATACTGGTAATGCTGAAAAGTCAGAGATGGGAAAGGTTTCTGAGCACAACTAGCATAATTCTGGATGCAGCATCATCAGCAATATTTTGAGTGGACGCTGCTGCAAAATAGACTCCAAAAGTGCCAGAAATCCTTCATTCCAGTAGGTTCACTATTACCCATGGTTTTGTGGAAACATATCCCCCACAGATAAAAAGGTTATACTGTACACTGGAGAAAGGCTTCCTGCAGTAAAATGTTGCTGTTGCTTTGACCTTGTTCTGGTAGAGCAATAGTGAGATGAAAACACAACTGTGAGCATAGAAAACAAGAGCCTCTGCTGTCTGTTGGGTTTTTCTGTGCAAAAAAAACCTATTCTGGATGCATCCAAGATTGAAATTTATCCTTGGGTGCAGTTTGAGGAGCCAATTAAATAGAATGACTTTTGTTGCAATCAGAATAGGATCTGGCCAGTAGTAGCACCTAGCAATGAAATAAAGGGAAACATTTTGCTGTGGTATTTGCAGTTATACAGCTATATTTTTAACAAAATTTTCACACAAAGAGGCAAGCTACAAAATAAACGCTTTGTTGGCTATGTTTTGGAAGGTTTTTTAAAATGTATGAAAGGTTATTAGTACTTGCATCCCCTTTTCTGGATTCAGCCTGTTAGTTTATTAAGCTAAAGAGAGAAATTAGAATAGCATTTTTTTTTAAAAAATCATATAATTTTCTCTTGTTACACAAGAGAGAGGCTTCGTATACTCATTAAAACTCTAAATTTTTAGAAAGAGTTTATTTTAAACTATTAAGGCAACAATTGGTGAAATTGTCTTTTTACATACAATCGTCAGTCTTACAAAAATATAAAGCACACATAGATTGTGACAAAATCCCAGCATATTCATTCAATACATTTATAGTGTTCACTCCTTTACTTTCTGAACCAGAAAAACAAACATCAAACCAAAATTTAGAAAAAATATAGTCAACTGGCATTTTTATTCTGGCATGGATAGAATGGATTCATTTGTTGATATTCTCAGTTTTCCTTTGCAAGCAACAAGAAGAAAAGATAAGCTGTTAGTTTTTCTTTAAAATCTCATCTTTCCTTAAATCAAATTACCTCTTTACATTTGAATATTAACTTCATATGGCTACTGCACTACAGCATTTAACCTGAGTTAAGTGTTTCTACACTGAAGACAAATTGGCTCCTCCTGTGTAAAGCTACATAGTAGGATACTGAATCTTCCTTCACCATCATCCCCTGTCCAAGCAGGAAGCTCTATCTCTTATAAATACAGGGAATGTAGATTCAGATTGTATAAAAAGAGTTGGCTTTCATTTTTACTTCCCGGAGGTGTGAGCAGAACATGACAGAGGTCTGCTCAACTAATGTTGCTAAGAATAAAACAGATTTTCTGTTAGTTACCATGTACATAATACATCAGAATGTATACCAAAATCCAGTTTAAGCAGGACAACTAAAATGTAAATGAAATACATGTTATAATACAGAAATACAGAAACAGGCAGTCCCCAAGTTATGAACAAGATAGGTTCTGTAAGTTCTTCTTGAATTTGTAAGTTGAAACGGGTACATTTTTAAAGTGTAACTACACACAAACACACAAGATTTGGATAGCATAAGAAAGTGTTAATATCCTTGTGGTGTTTGCTTTGCTTTCTGTGCCTGTTCAGAAGATTTCACCTCACTTTCTGTCCCGGTGATAATTGGATTTTGAAAAATATGGCTTGTGGAAACAACAGTTGGTGATAAAGCTTCAGTGGAGACCCCCTTTCCCCATGATAACTCTTTCAGGAATGAATTTCCCTTCTTGGAGTAGATTTCTTTGACTCCCAGCTGTCTCATTCTCATTCTATCTATGAGTCAGATGTTTGTAACTCAGAGACCGCCTGTATATAAAAGTACACCTCTTAGTGATTACAATAATCTTATATTTCTTGGTGTGGTTATGTCTTTCTTTTTTGGTAACATGAACATGAATCTGCAGATCACTCCAAAAAGCCAGTGGCAAGAAAGCGGAAGTCAGGAGAACTTAAAACCAAAAAGGTATTTGGGATAGTTTTTTTAATTACACAGCTGTCCCTGGGACAGTTCCCAGGGACTGGAAAACTAGAATGGTCTGGATTCACAATTTTAGAAATAACGTTTCAGAGTATTGTGTCTGGTTACCAAGATTTGAGGAATTGTTCATGTGGCTAACTAAAGCCAGAATCCTTTCTTCCACTACTATGAATGGTATATTTATTAAATATTCTTCCTATGAATGCTGTCAGAATATGCATTCCCCTTTTCTTTAATACCTTTTTGTTTTTATTAGCTGCAACATTTCCACATGTTTGCAGTACAGTTCTTAAAAAGCTGATGAAATATATGGAAGTGGAAAAGTTCTTTGCAGTAATACTAAGGTATGGGCATAATAACCAAAGGCACTTCATGCAGGTGTCATTTCCCCTTTGCAAGGAGCTCTGGTGTGGGCTGGTCCATGAGGTCATGAAAAGTAGGATGCAACTGAACCAATAAACAACAAAAATACAAGGGGGAAATAACACCTGCATGAAGTGTCTGTGGTTATTATTCTGCTAAATTAATCCCTTCGAGACATACATGTCAAATAACATGACTTATTACCTATCTCATGCCTGTAGCCTTTAGTGTGTGAAAACTGGGATATCTGAAATAAAACTATAATCACAGCCATAGTCTTATTTATGACATTTATGACTCTGCAGCTCAAAGTACATAATTTGTCAACAGCTGCACCGGTTTCCAGTGATGACACTATATACACTGATGATGATGTCTGTCACTGTTTTCTGAAGCACGAACATGAGTTTTTTCTCTTCCAATACTGAGGAACAGCTCTTGGGAAATATAAAATAAAGTCCTAAAGTAAGGTGCCCTAATAAAAGGTAAAGGTTTCCCCTGACATTAAGTCTAGTCATGTCTGACTCTGGGGGTTGGTGCTCATCTCCATTTCTAAGCTGAAGAGCCTGCGTTGTCCGTAGACACCTCCAAGGTCATGTGGCTGGTGCCCTAATAGAAATATATTTAAATGCAAACCAGCCTATACCTGTCACTAAGGGGAAGAAGAGGAGTCATGATAACTTTGCAAAAGGGACCAACTAAAAACAAATACAAGTACCCATTCTATTTCACTAGGCATTGAATGTGTGTTCTAAGTATCTTTTTTGGATATGGATTGATACATAAACTGCAGAATGCATGCCAGAAACATTTCAAGTTTTTTTTTTAGTCTTGAGATTTAACATGTTAATAGCATTCATAGTAACTACACAATACCTGGCAGCCATGAGCCAGCAACAGTTTTCAAACTAACATGTGACTGGATTAAAAGGGACTCTGGGTTACCTGATCCACCTTGGCATTTTAACAATAGTTGTTAAGGATATATGGCTTTAAAATGTCAATTAAATCCTCTATCATATTATGCAGAGTATTTGAACTATAGTTACACAAAACAGTTGCCAGTGAAAGCTGTTCTAATTGTCTCTTTCCTTTTAGCCTAATTCTCTGCTGCTTTCAATTTTGATCCAGTATATATTTAAAAAATGCTAGATGACATCCAGCAGACTGAAAAGAAAATCCATTAGAAAGCAATCTTCTAATACAGTTGACAGTACAGTACTAGTTTTTCAGATTAAGGGCTTTATTGTACAATACTCCTCTGCTTCAAAGGTGTTGTTTCTTAAAAAGCTATTGAATTGGGATTTCTTTCTTTCCTTGTGCACCTTGGGAACCTTTCTGGGATTACAGTGTTAATTTGTGCAAATATCATACAGAGCATCTTGTCCAAGACATTATCCCAGCCCTTCCCCTAGGTTTACAAACATACACAGACACTCCTTCCCCTCCCAATATATATGTCTCATTTTTAAAAAGGCCCATTTGCCTTGGAGGAGACTTCCTAATCAGGCTTTTCAGGCACATTTATTTGGTGGCAGAGGAAAGGCAGCAGCTACTGATCTAGCTGTCTGACCTATCCCCATGCCAGTGATTAGTTATGTCTGAAGGAAGAAATAGCAATAATGAGGCAGACGTGAAATAAATGCTTCAAAAATTATAAGGCTTTTTAGCTTTTCCTCTTATATTTCCAAAACAGAGGGTGAGGATGAGAATAGGGGTGTCAACACACCATGGCATTATAGTGCCGTAGCAAGAAAGACTCCAGAATGAGCCTAGAAAAGGCAGGGAGAGGGGCAGAAAGCAAGGTTTTGGCCTCTCTGGCAAGGAAAATGAAGAAAATAGGATTTTTTTCTGTAGAGGAAAAAGGTTTACATTTTTGCAGCCACTTTGCCAAATGAAAGGAAATCCCATTGAAATGTCTACTGATTTGCACCCCCACCCAAAGCACACTCAATGACCACTTAAAAATTAACATGAAAAACACCACTGAACTTTCACACAGGAAATCATAGCACAACAGAAAGGGAAAAGTGTGTGTGTTTTTAAAATGCTTTTCAAACACTGGCCACTTAGTTACAACTCAGTACTATTTTTACTTCCTGTAAATCAGTGGAAGAGTAAGAGCCAGGAATACAGCTATTTCACTCGTAGTATGAATCTCTCCCCTCCCCCATTAGATATTCCTTCTGTCCCCATATATCTAGTATTGCAGTAAGTGTTTAATATTCAGAGAGAGAGTATAGGCACCTCAAAAAAGGGGGTAGGCAAAGTTACAATTGATAGAAAAGTTCTAGGTTCAAATGATTTTAATGTTCCCCCTCTCTAGGTAACAGTAAAGGTTTCCCCTGATGTTAAATCCAGTCATGTCTGACTCTGGGGGTTGGTGCTCATCTCCATTTCTAAGCCAAAGAGCCGGCTTTGTCCGTAGACACCTCCAAGGTCATGTGACCGGCATGACTGCATGGAGCACCGTTACCTTCCCGCTGGAGCGGTACCTATTGATCTACTCACATTGGCATGTTTTCGAACTGCTAGGTTGGCAGAAGCTGGAGCAACAGCGGGCGCTCACTCTGCTCCTGGGATTTGAACCTGCGACCTTTTGGTCTGCAAGTTCAGCAGCTCAGTGCTTTAACACACTTCACCACCGGGGCTCCTCTCTACAATATACATATTTGAGACTGAAGAAAAACTTCATGGTGAACAAGATTGTTATTTGTCTTAGGGGCAAATAATAATGTGGCCCACCCCCACTGCCAGCTACTCTGCTAGCAAGACTGTGTGTTATAAGCAGGCTTCACCCTAGCATAATCCTACTGTTTCCCTGGCTATCTGGGGTACTATAGCATCAATTTCTTGCACATGGTTCTGTGTAGTGTTTTTAAAAATACAGTATGTGTATATTAACCTAACCTTTATTCTAGGCAAGAAGTTGAGTACAGACTGTTGCCACAAATACTACCTTCACCTCTGTGGAATCTCTTATGGCATAAGACATTTGTGGGAACATAGTTGAAAATTACTATATTGTCAGCTAAGATATATTTGTAGGATGTAGAAGTAGATTTCAATAAACCTGGATACAATCAGGGTTATAACCACTTACAGATACAACTGTACTCTCAGGTAAAAAAAAGATGAGGATAAACAGCCATAGAAAACATCTAAATACTTTTGTCTTCCAGATGTGCTTTGTCAATAAGCAAAATGTTTGGGAGGCGAGCCATAATTGCTTAGAAGGATACACAGGCCTGCACCCTATCCAAAAGTGTCCTAGCAATTCAGGGGCCCTCTCTTTGACCCCGTTACATTACGAAACAATAATCAGCCATAAAGCTATAAGGTACAGAGAATCATAGGTTTACAAAGGAGCGACTAAGTAACATGGATGAAAAGGTGCAAACACAAAAGGATACTTTTAAAGCTACTCAGTAAATACATTTATTTCAACTTGCATAACTAACATCAGAGCGACAGCTGTTTCTCGTTCACTTCGGCTTGCCATCCCAAGCCTTTCAATAGTTAAATAATAGATTTCTGGAACAATTTACAGTTTAAATTTTTTATAATTGGTTGAGGTAGCTGATTTCATCTTTTGAGAAACAAACTTTCCCCCCAATTACTGAATTATTGCCCCAGTCCTGAGTATTCTGATTAATAGTGCAAGTACCTTTTAGACAGTGCTTCTACTGAAATCAATTAACATGTACCTGAAGTTTCTGCAAGCTCTCCTCACTCCATTCTGTACTTCTTATTCTTACTTGAAATTGTGAAGAGCTTAACTTGGCTGAAATCTACAAGGTGTACATATTACTTTAGACTATATTAGAATAGATTATAAACAAGGCCACTGTAGGTAAGAGCACACAGTGAAATGCAAGTAATATTAAAGCAAGTGGTCAGTTAAAACAATATTAATACAATATGACCCCTGTATCCATGGGAAATAGGCACTGACTGATACAGTTTTGCACAACTACACTTTGTAAATAACACATTGTAATACCATTTTTGTTCCTGGGTTTTAAATGTTATTTTCCATTTGGTTATATCATAAAAATATGGGGGGGGGAGTTTATTAAACTGCAAAAACTTTGTTTTTGCGGAACATTCTGCAGCACATTTTGATCTAGGTTTTCAATAAATAAACTTGAGTCTCAACTAATTCAACATAGTTTGTGGCAGCCACAAAAATGAAATTTCTGGAGTAGAACAATTATTTCCAAAGTCAATACTTCACAATTATACAGGAAATAACACTTTCATACCAGGAACAGAATATCTTTTGAAATTTTGTTACATAGTGTTAATAGTAAACCCTATTGAAACGAAAGGCTTCTGTCCTAAGAATAACATAGTCACACTGGTGGACCTAGAAAATGCCTAGAAGGGTATATTTTGTTGGATATTGATAAATGAAACCTTGGATACTGGTCCCACATATGGGAAGGTCATATTGTATATCAATCTTTAAAAGCAATGTAGTGTGAAATATATGAAACAAAATTTCTTCTCTCCTTTTCTGCACAGAAATGGTCTTTTGAGCATCTTGAGTCAACAGTTTTCACAATAAACCTCTATGAAGTTTGTGTGAACCACATTAATGCAACAAGAGAGTTTTTGACCTGTCAGAAAATAATGGCAACTAGCAGTTAGTGCTTAAGATTCTCTGCAAGAAACACAGCTCCAGGTTCTGAAGCAGCTTTGCTTTCCAATATATAATGGCCTTTTGTGATAACTTGCATCAATGCTGGAGATCCAATTTGCTAACTGACAGTAACAGAAAAATTGGACTGCTGCTCAATTTTAACAACAATCCCAACATTCAAGTATCATTGCTGTTACCATAAAGCAAAGCTATTTACTGTATTGGAAAGATATCGACCACGCCAGCTTCTGTTCCTCACCTATGTGCAAACTGTATAGAAGCAATATTCACCGAATTACTGTGATAAAACATTGTTACTATGTCCGATTTGATTTATCACAACATAATGGATTAAAATGAAACATTCATACAGCCAGATTTACTGTATTTTAGGAATGCAAAGAGGAAGAGCCAGGATACAACAAATTAGTTAGGCATGGCCACAAATGTTTAGATTATATATATATATATAAGATATATATATATCTTGCATGGATCCCTATATCTTGTATGGAATGCCAATTTTAAAAATAAGCTCTATATTGTATGTCATGCAAAGGAAACATTTACTCTTTCAAAAAAAATCAGTTTCTACTGGTCAACCAAAACTCTTAAGATCTTGAACAGTATCTGTCATATGAAACTCATCTTACACAAGGCCTCTGAGTTCTGTTAACTTCCTCCCAAATAATAGTACTATGTAACACAATTTTTGTTCCTGGGTTATAAATGTCATTTCCTAATTGGTTCTGTTATAAAAACAGACGCTTGTGGGACGTCCTGCCATATATTTTGCTGTATCTCATTTTGCTGATTCTCAACCAATTCAATATAGTTTGTGGCTGCCAGTTTCTGGAGTATAACAACTACTTTCAAAGTAAGTACCATACAGTTAAACAGGAAGTAACACTTTCAAACCAGGAACACAACATTTTTTCAAATTTTGTTACATAGTATAATACTTAAGATTTTAGCATCACCAGGAAGACACATTATTTTTGTGAACACCAATTTAATACCAAATCTGCATGTTTCTAAGAAAGGTAGTAATGTTGTTGCTGCATGCTATATACACCACGTGGCTCAAGGATACTTGTAGAGAAACAAGAATAAAGGATACATTTTTCCTTGTATCCTGGCCCAACCTACTAGTTTCATAGCAGGAACAGAAAGAAAGAAAGACAGAAAGAAAGACAGAAAGAAAGACAGAGGGAGGGAAGGAGGGAAGGAAGGAAGGAAGGAAAGAGAAAGAAAGGAAGGAAGGAAGGAAGGAAAGAAAGACGGCAAGTTTTAAAATGGAGAAACATCAGAAGCCATATTTTTAGAAAATTCATATGTGGCATGATTAAATTCCCATTGCTGCCCAAAGTTCAAGTCAATCACAGTCTATTATCATATTTATATGTACTTTTAAAAAGTATTTAAAAATATACCCTGACAAGAGAAATGTGATAGTCCAATTACGTACACTTCAGCTTCACTGGTGCTTTAAGATTAGTGCAGCAGGGAAAATTGTGCAAAGTAATTAGCTCCCATCTATTAGTATTGCTATTTTCTTTACATATCATACAAATCTAGAAAAACCTTAATACATATCTCTATAAATTTCCTGTAATAAAGGATGCAAGTGTGCATCAGATTCAGTCTTTTTGATGATCTGAACAAGCTGAGCATGCTCTGTGACGAGCTGTCGGAGGTCTGCCATTTTTTGTAGAAGTTTTGGAAAGAGGAAGATGTCATCAGGATGGTTGTTTTGCAAATGAAGTTTTAGTACATGCACAATGCTCTCCTGCATCTTCTCAATGTGTCTTATGTTCACAAGGCCAGGACGATCTGTTCTCAAAAACAATAATAGATATTATGTAATCGATAACAGTTACTACGTGGCATGAATTTATCAGTGCTTAAGAGCTTAAGGAAAACCCTTGTTTTAACTACCTGTACTTGTTTTATTAGTTTAAATCAGTGGTTCTCAACCTATGGGTCCCCAGGTGTTTTGGCCTACAACTCCCAGAAATCCCAGCCAGTTTACCAGCTGTTAGGATTTCTGGGAGTTGAAGGCCAAAACATCTGGGGACCCACAGGTTGAGAACCACTGGTTTAAATGATTGTGAGCATGAGCCAGGCTCCCAGAACAATTAACAGGTATTGAATTCTGTGAAATAATTTTCACTTATAATGGTATCTGACTGAACTTCTTTTGTAGTTGTCACTGCTGTTTAAAGTAGTCATTACATGACTGCTCTCTTAACATTTTAATTCATTTCAAGGTATTCAGTCAAGTTGTGAAATCATAATTCTACACAATTTCTCAATTGCAATATTGTGGAGGTGCAATGGGTTAAACCCTTGTGCTGCTGAACTGCTGGCCTGAAGGTTGGCAGTTTGAATCTGAGGGACAGAGCGAGCTTCTGCTATTAGCCCTAGCTCCTGGCAACCTAGCAGTTTGAAAACATGCAAATGTGAGTAGACAAACAGGTACCGCTTCGGCAGGAAAGGCATAAAGACGCTCCTAGCAGTGATGCCGGTTACACAACGAGGCGGTGACAACGTAGGCTCCTTGGCTTGGAAATGGAGAAGAGCACCTCTGTCCCCCCGAGCCAGAGATGAGCACCACCTCCAAAGCCGGAAATGAAAGGAGAAGCCTTTACCTTTGTCTGTATATGTGTGTCTCATTGTATTATAACAAGGCATTGAATGTTTGCCTGCATCTGTTTATACTGTAATCCACGGAGAGTCCCACGGGGAGAAGGGCAGAATATAAATAAAGTGTTATTATATGTTATTATTACTTCAAAGCAAATGTTCCATAATTTACTTTCACAGAAATATTTATTCTCCCATATTATATTGGAAGAGCTGATATGGTGAAGTTTTAACAATGCTATACAGTTTAAATAAAAACTCAGAAGGAACCTGAGATCAGGACAAATGTGCAGCAGCTTTTAATATTTTTTGTCAACAGCTTTCACTTTCACTTATTATTACTGTTATTCTTTTTGTGATTTTTTTCCATTCTAAACCAACTCCAACAAAAACCATGGGGAAGTATTATAAGTAGAAAAATAGATAAAATGCATGCTATGATTATGAAAGATAGAAATAAATTATTAGAAAATGTGTAGAAAACTATCAGAAATATTCTATTTTTTTCTAGCTTTTGTTTGAAACTTCCCCAAATTCCTATTTGTTCTTATGCCATCTTTGTTTACATTAAGTTATTATTTGGTGACAATTAAATACTTTGGGTAGTTCTGAAAAATTGTGGGAGACAAACATTCAAAACACTTTATCAGAAGAAAGCCATAAGCCAAAAATAGACTGTTGTTTAAGACAATAGATCGTTATTTCTTAGGTCTTACCTCCACAACAAATTGTAGCAGCCACAAAAAGAGAGATGTCACTATCATCTAGCTCCAATGCGTTGAATTTCATTGCAAAATCAAACTTCGGTTCCATGATATCACAAAATGGCTTCCTTAAACTTTTAAGGAATTCTCGAGTTATAAAACCATTTCCATAGGCTACTAACATGCCATCTTTGTTCATCACAGAGGCCAGCATGGCAAAAATTGCTTCATATACCCCATATTTGAGTAGAGTCACTTGGTCATTTAAGTCTAGGCTGGAGAAGCCAGGGATAGATTTGGCAAATTCTGTAAGTTCTGTTACAGCCTCGACTGAGGTGCACTGGCAGCAGTGGAAGATTCGAACTTCAGCCTCTTTGTTCTGTATCCCATTGGCTACCAGTTTGGCCACCAGTGTCTTCTCTGCCATACACAAGGTATCCATATCATGTATAACAAATGGCTACAAAAAGACAATAGTAAGTAATTATTCTAACAATATCCATATAATATATCAAACCCCACCTTGAAAACTTCTACAGTATTTGAATTCAAGTCAGTTTTACTACTTTATAAGATGGACATTTTTCGCATAATTACTTCAAAAATATTTAACATTCTATGATTCTATAGGTGTCAAATTTGTGGCTCTCCAGGTGGTTTGGACATCACCTCCCAGAATTCCTGGCCATTGGATAAGCTGGCTAGGGCTTCTGGGAGTTTAAACCAGTGGTTCCCAAACTTATTTGGCCTACCGCCCCCTTTCCAGAAAAAATATTACTCAGCACTCCCTGGAAATTATTTTTTTTAATTTTAATAGCAATTAAACAGAAAGATATATGTATTAATGTTTCTACCTTTTTTGTAAAATATAGTAAAGAAAGGTGTAAATTAGAAACATTGAAGTTTGAAATTATGAAACTATTTTTTGAACTCAGAATAGAAAGGTAATACAGTTATTCATCGCCCCCAAATGCACCTGTGGCCATCACCGCCCCCCTGGATCGCTGCAGCGCCCACCAGGGAGCGGTAGTGCCCACTTTGGGAATCACTGGTTTAAACAATTTCACAATTTAATTAATAACACAACATGTACTTCATTCTTTGAAAGCAGTGTCATCTTTTTTTTTTTAAAGCAATGTCAAACAAGCCAAATCATAAGCTGTGGGTCAGATAACTAGAACACCATGCTTTACCAAGTTTCAGTCCCCGGGAAAGCTTTTCACATTATGTGATCACAAATATTATGTCTTCACTGATCAAGTTTTAAATTATCCAGGTCACATTATTATTAAGTGTGAATTTATACCACTGTATTGTATAGTGTAAATGTTATTGTACTTAAATATGTTTTATTATTACTATTTTGTAGGATACCCTGTTAATTTATTGAAGAGTAGAAGATAACTCCTTAAAAAGAGAATAGAAGATACCTCCTTAATAAAAATATTAAAAACATAATCATGGTGGTTGCTTGATTAAAATATCTGATTATATGGGATTACTAAATTAATCAATTATTCTCATTATTATAAGGTCACATATGCTTAGTTCACGTTTTAAAACATTTCAGTCAGTCTATGATACTTACTGGATTATTACTGGTTTTCCCCGCAAGTATGAGTCTAGCTTTGACTTTGTTCATATTAAAGTTTTTCAAATACGCTTCATAAATTCTTTTGGCAAGTGATTTAAGATCTGCAACTTCAGAATTTTCTCTACAGTGTTCACCAATTAGAACTTCAGCCTTCAACTTTGCCTTCTCTGATCTTGGCATCCGACCAAATCGAATTGCTGAGGGAAAAACATGCATTTCAAGTGGAACAACAACACACATAACCTGACCTTACACATCACCATGCAAATATATCAGATTCCAGCAACAATATCATTACAATTAGATCAACCCAATACTACAGAAAGTCCCAAACTAAGACCTTCTCTGTATGTGGATTCTCATACTCATTGGTAAATTCAAAATGCTCAGTTTATGGTCCTTGCCTTCATTTGAGGGGCTAATCCTTAAAATGGCTTCTACCATTCCATCTGTACTATTCACCCATTCCCTGGATTTAAAGCAGGGATGGAAAAAGTGATATCCTGAAACCATACGTAGTTAGGGTTGCAATATCACCTGAATAGATGGGTTTTATCCGGAATCTAGGCATGCTATCAGATCCCAAGATTTCATTTTAAAAAAAAATCTCTAGTTTTTATGGAAGCCAAGATATAGGGCAAAATATAGAGAAACTCTGCTGTCAAATTATTCTTCAGGGACTTAAAAAGAATGGTTCATTATGATGATGTGAACTGAGGTGTGGGAGGGAGTAGGAAAGACAGGAAAATGAACAGTGCACAAGAAGCTCGCAAAAGGTTTATTGTAAGAGGGATGAGGTAAGGGAGGGAGTAGGAGGGATAGGAGAAGAAGCAGAGCAAGCAGCAGTAAACAAAAAACAAGACAGTGGCTCACATGGTGACACAAGGTTAAAAAAGCTTCCAAGAGAGGCCGCTCATGTTTTAAATACGGTGAAAAGTCATATGCATTATCCAATGTTTGATAAATATTATTTAAAATCTAGCAGTGGATTTGGATGGTCTCAGAAGGAGAAGACTGGTCCCTGACTTTCTGCAGTTGCCAAATACTGATTTAAAAGTACTTATTGGAAGTAGCATCAGTTTTCTAGCCTTCTGTCACCATGCTTAGTGACACATTTATATGTGAGACCCCATGAATTGCACAACAAATTGTGCCTAAGTTCAGTGAAGAAAAAGAAGAGAACATGCATGCAGAAGAAATATTGCAATTGCAGAGTCAGGAGGAAAAGGGAGGAAAATACAGCTGCTCCTGGGAAATCTATGGGCCATAGCAAGACAAAGATGGGAATAATATTGTGGTGCAAAGAGATATTGAATAAGGAAAATAACTCAGAAGTGAAGGTACAAAGATATTTGATGTGATCTGGATGGTGCTGTGAGATGAGCCAGAAAAAAAGAGCAACACCATTAGGCCTCCAGGGAAACCTGGTTTTAGTTAAGAGACAAGAGATGGGTGCAATTTACAGAGACAGATTAACCCACCATATTATTTTTTTTAAAATGAGATCTCAAATTAAGTCTTTCTATTTAGACTTCAATTAAGAAAATACAGAATGCAGCATAGAAAGCAGTTAAAAGAACATGTTCACACAAACATGATATTTTTCTCAGAATTTCATAGAAGTGACTGTGAATTGAGGCTGATACAGTGTTCACTCCACACTTGCATGCTGAACTTTTTTTGATTTGATTATTTGTAGACTGCTGTATTCGTCACCATCCCTGCTATTCTCCTATATGTGACTTAAAAATATGTTCTCTCTTGGCAATTGTAGGTCCCTCTAACATAGTTCCATCGTCAACTTTCACTGGATGTTGACCACAGAATCATGCTGGAGGGCGTACACATGTCTAGAATAATGTCCTCTCTAGAAAAAAAAAATAGTGCACCTATTATCATGTTTTTATCATGGGGGTCCTGTGCCCCTAGAGTCCGCAAATGTGGAGGAAAAACTGTATTAGAATAATAGAATCATAGAATTATAGCATTGGAAGAGACCTCATGGGCCATCCAGTCCAACCCCCTGCCAAGAAGCAGGAAGATGGCATTCAAAGCACCCCCGACAGATGGCCAAACTAGAATGTGGTAAAGTGTAGCACAGTACTGCTCCTCTCTAAATAGAATCCCATCCTGATCTCACAAACTTGTAACATTTTTAAACATGTCACTTTACTCAGAATTTTAATAATTAGTCTGAGAAGCTACCAGTGAAATCAACTAGGGACTTCATCACATTGATGAGGGAACGCGGGGGGATTCACCAAACTCTGTGACAAATCCACGGGGTAGTGGGACAATCCCATCGCCCCATGCCCTGCCTTGCCCGCAGTGAAGCTTTCCTCATCACCCCCCCCCCCCCCACGCTGGCCCCATTGCTCTCTACGGAACACAGAAAACTTTCTGTGTTCTGGGAAAAGCGTCGTAGGACGCTTGCACCACAGTTCATCTATGGAGCCCTGCCGGAAATGAGTGTGCATTGTGTAATGGGCAGCACAGAGCTCCGTAGAAGTGTGCTGCAAGCATCCTACAATGCTTGTGAAGACCTGTGTGATGAAGTAATAAAACAGGATCTAAGAGTGCTGTTGCCACTTAAAAGACCTGAAGCACTGAAAAAGATTTGTCTAAGTGTTTACTGCAGTACTATTAAGCAAGTACTAAATGAATTCTTATGCTCTGCTTACATAAACCCTTGCACAAGCAGATGAACCACCCTTGGATTTAGTTCCGGTTTCAGACACAAAGTGTAAAACAATCATTGTATGAACAGAATATGTATTCTACATATGGATTAACAGCATTTCGTTTCAGCAGGTATTTAAATAGCTTTGCACACTTGCTTAAGCGACAAATAATGATCTGTGGTTAGCCATTTTCAGTCTGGATCATGATTAAGGTAAAATAAAAATTATGGCCACTCTTACCTACCATTATGAGACATTCCTACTGAAATGCATTTTTGAAAACGGCAGTATTGGCATTTATTGCGATTTTTTTTCTGAATCTTGCAATTGCGGTCACAATTATCATAGATAAGTTTTAATCGGATTGTCCGCCTAAAAAAACCCTGTGAACAATTGAAGAAAGAACACATTAGATACACTGATGTTTATTGAAGGTTCGTTTCACATTTAAGGCCACAATTCTAAAAGTTCTTACTAGGAATTATGTCCTCCTAAGAGAGTTTACTTCCAAGCAAACATGCCTGGCATTGTGCTACACTTGCTCTCCTTCTTTTATTTTCTACTCAACTTTCTGTAGAAGTAACAGTAGACAAATATTATACAAATATTTCCTTGATCTGAAAAGTACAGTAGACTCTCAGTTAACTGGAACACAAGCGACCAGAACTCTGAGGCAACCAGCAAAAAAATCAAAGAAATAACACTGCATCCACAAAGCTGTTTTTATAATATAGCAAAACTGTGTTAAATCAAGTAAAATTTGTCATAACTTGCTTTTAATTACTGTATTTCAATATTAATATCAAGTGAATACAGTTTGTGGTATGGTATAGTATGGGGTATACTTTTTATACATTTTTACCTATGTTTAATAGTTTAATAGTAACTCTCAAGCAAACAGAAAATAAATTTATCCAACACTACCAATCCCCATGGGTGACGGTTAATTGCGGGTATACTGTATATTCCTCTATTATTATTATTATTATTATTATTATTATTATTATTATTATTATTATTATGTCTATTTATATCCTGCTTTTTCTCTCCATACATAGAAGCAAAGCAGCTCACAACTAAAGCACTGCAATACAACTGAAATATACAAATATACAAGTATTAAAACAGCATTAAACATCATTAAAAGCATATAAAATCGCAACAGCCCCTAACGATCTTAAAAAATATGTTTGAAACATAGATCCACACACAATGATACTGTAATTTCACACTGCATGTTCGTGAAATATAACAATAATTCCCTGCTTCATTCCAAAATGGGGACCTTTCTGTCTGACCTGGACACCAGACAGTGGAAGCTCAGAATCACTGAGGGGATGATTTCTACCTTTCCCCACTAGTTCCAAACATAGAACTGAGAAAGAAGAGGAAGGGCTTGTTGTAACCCAATGATTACCATTACTTTTTTTTTTCTGTGAAGGGAAATATTCGGGTGCTTTACTGATAGGAAGCAGAGACATTTTGTGCACCACTGCTGCTCCTGACTTGCACAATAATTGGATGATTTGAACCATTTCACTAATGAGATTATAGATTTCAGGACCTGCAACAAGGATGGCAAATGTCTGTTCCCTAAAGCACTCCCAATTAATATATTTCTGCCAAAAAGACTTAATTCTAGTTATTTTTCACAATTTTTGCCTATTCTTAATTTCATTTTATTTTTTACAAAGCACTGGACTATCATTCTGTAATATTTTTAAACATTAAATAGTGTGGGCAGTACCTTACAACCTTCACAAGCATGAACTCCATAATGATATCCTGAAGCTTTATCTCCACATATTCTACATTCAATGTTTAATGCCGTACCGGATGTTTCATCTTTGCTGCTTGGGACAGTGGTAAGATTCACTGATGAAGGACTTGATGCTGGTGAGAGTGAGTCTGAATATTAAGAAAAGAAAAGGGAATGCTAGAAACATTTGACCATAATGACCATCATATACCAATCCTCCTAGAGTCTAGCTGAAGAGTGCTGGTGAGTAAGCTTTGGTGCAGCTTCCTTGTGCTGGGAAGGGTCAGCTTTGGGATGGACTGAAAGAGGGGCTGCAGTAGGTTCCAGAGGAGAGCCTCTCGATCAGGAGCAATGTTAATCTCCAGAGTGAAAATGGAGTCAATGCCAAGATGGAGATAATGCATAGAACTGTTAATCGTACTATCTCATGTCCCTGGCCCATCAAACTGTGAACACAAACTTCTATAGTTAGATCCCAAAGAGGACCAAGCTGAACATGAATGGTGCATGCTAGATCAGGGTCAAGGCATTAATCTTGATGGGGACCTGGATGGGGTGTGCAGTAGGGGCCTTCAGAAGGATGACACTTTACTATGATAGATTCAGAATCATTGACAGCTTTTCTGTCAATGGATGGGTGTTGTGAATTTTGCCCTCTGAATCTTGTGGAAGTGGAGACTTGTTGGGCTAGGGTGTAGACAACACTAAGCAAGACAACCATGGACAATCTACCCGCACCTGTATGACAGTGCATTGAAGGGGTCAGAGAAATGGGAAGTAATTGTGTTTTATCTCTTTTCTCTCTGTGTTTTTCTTTTTTGTAGGCCTTCATAGGTGGCTCCGGAGTCAAACCGCCAGGGGTAGGGAGTTTCTTTGGAGGTAACACCTCTGTCTGTACTTTCCTTTCCAAACTTTACTGGCTGGGGTTCTGAGGAGCATAAGGTTCTGTACACTTAGGTTTTGAGCGTGTTGGGTGAGCCATGATCTGGAATTGTCAACAGATGGAGCTGAAGTCGATGGCAATTCAACAGTAAATATATATTCTAAAGAAACACACAAATTATCACAAACTGCAGAGCAGTTTTTAATTAAGAATACATGCAGTTATTTCCAATTGGATCCAAGAAACAAACGCTCTGCTCTAATTTTCATGTAAACAGTACAGAAACTGAAACATTTAATATTTGTCATCCATAAGAATCACCGTTCTTTAAATCCATTGTAGATGACATAATTCTTACCTGTAATAATTGATCCATCAGACCCAGGTCCATTTTCCAATGACTGGAAGTCTGTTACACTTAATGCTCCTGAGCTATCACCACTTATAGACTGTGAGAGTTCTTTTATACTCTCCATATCTTGCAAAAAATCTTCAGATAAAGGACTGCCAATGTCCTCCTCTTTTAGGGAAATAAGGGGACAAAGCTGACTTTCTGTGTCCATCATTTTGATGAGGGGAATTATGCCAGTTAGCATTTATTAGCTGTCTGAAAGTAAAAAAAAAAAGTACATGAGCAAAATACATGTGTGTCTATTTGTTTATTTACAATTATTTGACCAGGAAGAACAAAAGATGCCACTATGACCTGACCAAGCATGGTTTGTGTGAAGGCATTATTTATATAAACCAGAACCCATGCATCAATGATATGTTTGTATTACAGAAATAGAAGTAAAGATCTATATGAAGAAAACACATTTTTTGTCAATGGCTTGAAAAAAGTATAATCAAAATGAAAGAATGGCACAGCCAAAATTTGGTGTGCAACTTCCAAATGTGAATCAGCACCTCCATTTGAATGTAATGGCAGAAGTATAACATGAATTGGGATTGGATCTATAGGTCTAGGATATTTTTCTTTATGTCTGGACTTCTGGTCAGACCCAGAACTCCCTACCAGTGGAGAAAAAAAATCTGAGCCAGACCAAATATACCAACTAGCTACTGACACTGATAAAGGATACTGACAAAGGATTACCTAAAGCAGTGACACTTCAGCTAATTCTAAAGTGCTATGCAGAAAAAGAAAATGATAAACCACTCCTGAATGCCTTACATTGGAAACCCTTTGATAAAATAATCAAAATGGTACAAGTTACAATGTTGGAAGATGACCGCATTTTACACTGTCGTGTTATTTATGCCAATAAAGTCTTACTGGATAAAAAAAAGATCTCCCAAAAATTTGGGCAACATATCCTAGGACTGAACTCAGCCCCAAAGGACCTCATGGGTAAACAGGGTAAAATTAATCTGCAGCACTTTCTGAGTTCAACCCTCCAAGAAGAACTGAAAATACTGCAAAACCATGCCCCCAGAGGAGGAGCCCAGAAGTATACTATGGTCAACGGTACTGAAATCTACCGGGAAATCCAGCAAATCCAACAGGGACACACTTGCCTTGTCCAGTTCCCAGGACAGGTCATCCATCAAGGCAACCAAAGCTATAGCTGTGCCATAATAAGGCTTTAATCAGATTGAAATGGATCTTGATAATCCATTTCATCCAGGAATTCCTGGAGCTGGGAAGCCATTGCACACCCTTAAAACCTTGTTCAGGAAAGGAATATTGGCTTATCTTTCTCTAACATGGTGGGGTTCTGGGGGGTCCCCCCTAAATAGGCAGAATGGAAAGCTGCCTAAAAGAGGCTGTGTTGAGGTAAAGCAGTGAGGTATTCACCGCTTTACTTACCCATTGGTTCAGTCTCCCTAGAGTCCACTACACATATGGTGAGCCTTTCATCTCCAAAGATCCTCTATACATCCTCAGGTTGCACAAATCACTAGCTATTCAATAATTTGGTTTTTATTGTCCACAAATATATTTTACACTCATTTTTGACTGCAATATGCACACCCATTCCAAGTTTAGCCACTTATTTAAACAAAAACCATCACAGTCAATATGGTTAGCATTTGATGGTAAATAATTATAATTCTGCAACCAACAACTGCATACAGCAGTAGCTCTGAGGTTTGCTTCAATTAATCAGTATGGAGATTTATTTTGCTAGACTAGTGTTCTTAAAATCATTTTCAGTGTAAATTTGTACAAAACTATTTATGTGTTTTGTATTAGGAACTCCTGCACATCTGCTGCAGAAGTTTAAAAGCATCTCTGGCATGTTTTGTTCACACAAGACATTACTTCACCAGGGCTTCAGATTCCCTGCTGCTTTAATTCAGGGGATCTTAATTTTTTTTTTTTTTTTTTTTTGCATATCCCTTTGCCAGTCAAGTGAAAACTATGGACCCCTTCTCAGAATGTAGTAGTAGATAGTTTTAAGACACTGAGCACCAACATTTTCAACATTTATAACTTGTGCTGACGCTGTGATTTATCATTGCAAAATGGTGCCCCTGTATCTCAAAAATCAAAGACATTATTCAGGAGATCTTTTGTTTGTTACCTATTCTGTGTTGCCAGGGAGTTGGCTAACTATACAACACAATGGTTTGTACACAGCAGGACTGTAATCAGGTTTTGGGTCTATGTCAAAGTATGGATGAGATATGCAACAACTTTGATGTGATATGAAATGAATACTACTGTAATTTATTGCTTATATTCATAAGTGAAGGAAATGCTTGATTTCAATTGGAGGTCAGAAAAAAATATTTATTTATACCCCGCTCTTCTCACACCAAAGGAGACTCAAAGCGGCTAACAGATTATGGCAAAATTCAATGCCACATTATACAAACAAATCATAAATACAAACATCTCAAATTATAAAACAGTTAAAACATATAAATACAATAAAACTGATTAAAACATAGTGCCGAGTCCCACAGATGTAAAGATAATATGTTGATTTTTTTAAGCTCATATTTAAGCTCACAGGCCCCCTAAAATCTTTTCATGTACCCCCATGAAGCCCATGGACCCTTGGTTTAAAAATCCTCTATTCTAATGAGATCAGCTGTATAACCTTGAATATAGCAAAGCACTCTTCTACTGCTCCACTTCAGATGAAGGCTGGTCACAACTACCAAAGTGCCAATTATAAATGATCTTGGCATTGAGAAAGCCCTCATTTGCTTCCCAGGACTCTTCAAAACACAGTTTGAAAAAGAAGACTATATTGCAAGACTGGTAAAAAAAAAGAATAATTTTACAAGTGGAACCTGCAAGTAAAGGTTGCTAAATAGCTATAGGCTGGAATTCTGCTGGGGCATCATGCCAGCATAATTCAAGCTTACAGTAATAATTATTTTTTACATGATTGCATAAGAAGGTATCCAGTGCCCTCACCCCTGTGCAGTTTCCCATTTGCCTGTAGAACAGCCAAGCTACAACATGAACACAGTACTCCGGTTGTCTAGAAGGACATTCAGTCATGCATTTTTCAACTGACCAGGACAATTACATGGATAGATAGATGCAGCACGTTTTCTATAAAACATATATATGAGAACCAAACAACATTTTTTCTTCCAGGATTTGTACATTCCGTGACACATATGCCCAAACAAAAATGTTGAAGAATGTCCACAAAAATGTGTGATATTAAAAAAGGGGACAAAAACAGTTTTCCTTTCTAGAGGATACCAAGACATGCATATAAACAGAACATGTATTCGATAATATTAAGCATGTCACCAATTGCAGGTTAAAAATTATATTAATTGTGAACTTCCAAATAAGTCATTGTAGCCATCAATAAACTAAAGTGTGGATGTACATCACACACGTATAAAATCAGTGTAACATATTTTAATAGGAAGAGAAGTCATATCCTTCAACATGGAATTGTAAAGGGCAAAGAACATTACAACCAGTGGCACCCAATACCAAACTAAACAGAATTATTTGAACAGTTATAATTTAAGATTTTTCAGGTGTGAACCTTGCTGGTGGACATCCTTCAAGAAGATAAAACGAGTACTCCAGAGAATCTTGGATTCATATGCTACTGTTGGTAACAGTACCTTTCAGTCTTTAGACAGTTACTCAAAAGAGGTGAGGATGTCAACAAAGAACTAGATCCAAAGCAAGAAACTCTTCCCTATTTCAGCATTCTTGGATTGCTAGATCAATAGCTTTCCAAAGCTCATCCTGTTATAGGCAGAATGGACTCTGGAAATAAATTCAAAACAATTCAAGGGTCTAGGCTTAGGAAAGGTCTGAATAAAGAGGAGGTATCCAGACAAGGACAAATTAAAAAGCAACGTCAAAGGACACCATGACGGCAGAAAGCAGGGAAAATTAGCAAAGATGATCCAGAGACAGCAATTCATGGTTCAAACCAGTTTAATAATTAAGAAATACAGCAAGTTAGGCAAAGGATCAACATTAAATCCATACTGAGAACTCCTCCTTCTCATGCAACAAGAAACTGAGGTGCTTGAACAGTGCTGAGTGCATTTTGTGCACTAAACACAGTAATCTTCATTGAAATAAACCTTTTAAGGGCAAAGTTCAGCTCAAAAGCTTGTGTTGTTGCCATTAGTACAAAAGTTGGACATTTATGAAGTCATTTGTATGTTCAGGAGCTTGTAAATCAATGTTTAAACTTCATTCATGAGGTTGCTTTCATCCTAGCTATATACTGTTAGACAGTTTGAAGTAAAAATGGAAGTGGAAACGATTTAATCACAAGACCTGAACTGTGAAATATACCATTTGCCCCAGTGAAGTCCTTTTTCAATAAACTGATATTATATAATGCTCTCGGGAAAAAAGTCTTGCTCTAGTTTCATTTATATTGAGTAATAGAAACCTCTTTTGAACATCTAATGTCTGGGGCAGGGGAACTGCTCATTGTATGTCTTGGATTGTATTCTTAGACATCCCAATCTTTCTTAAAATTAGTCAAAGATTTCTTCTTAAACAGCTTAGTCAATTTGTCCATCTTGGCTATTTCAGAATTCTTCTTTTTAGTGAGGTCTCAAAAAGGTTTCTGAAAAACTACATAATGTCTAGGAGCATGTACTCTAAAAGCCACTGATCTCTCTCAAAACTAGAAAACCAATTCATGGGAAATGCCTACTTTTTAAGGACAGAACTAGCCTGTTTTACTCCAGAATAAATATTGATTCCATGCTGCAAACCATTTCTCAGTTTGTTAATACAATAATCAAAAGCTTCTGATATTGCACGGCTTTAGTAAAATAGGGATTTAAAGGAACAAGGAAAGAAATATTGCTCTAGAAAGGCTGAAGACAAGCAAACCCAGGCATTTATTTGAAGATACACAATTTATATGGACTCGGGAATGAGAAAATACATACTGGGTAAAACTGTTGAACTCACAAAGATGGAAAAAAACAATATTACCTACTCTTGAGAAATGACTAGTGAAACTGATGGATTTAGCAGAAATGAGCAAATTGCCTAGTTTGATTACAGAATGGCCACTGGTGACATTTCTCATAGACTGGAAACCTCTTGTGGACTTTTTGAGAAAAAAGGAAATGATTTGATAATTTTGGGGTTCAATGATTAGAAGGAACTAATTATAGAAAAAAGAGAAGCCACATTAATATTAACAGGAGAGCAGACTGCAGGAGGAGGAGGGCAGTGGTGGATGAGGCGACAGCATGTTGTTTTATTTAAAAACACGTAACAATAAATGGGGGGGCCTATGGGGGCAGAACGGTCTAATAGCATTTCAATGGGAACATTTGTTTTGAGATAAGAATGTTTTGACTTAAGAACATGGTCACAGAACAAATTAAATTCTTAATTCAAGGTATCACTGTATAAGAACTATTTCTGTCATTTACATTATTATTATTATTATTACTATTATTATTATTTAAATTCAGGGTTAAAATTTCAAGTTGTTCTATATGTCAGATTTTGTAATACTTCACACATTTAAAATATACTCATAATATGTATATTGCTTTTTTTAGATCCATCAATGTTGGGATAGAAAAAAATATGAGTGTTTTGGCTTCCTTGACCATGGCTTGCTTTTCCAAGAGGATGGCCAACTGGCAAGGGATAGGGTGCATTTCACACAAGTACAGACCCGCAAACCTCATCAGGCGCACTTTAAACTAGGTCCACTGGGGGAGGGGAACAATAGCCTTGCGAACAGTATTTTATCCACGACCACGGGGAATCGCCAAAAGGATAAATTGAGGGTTGCACAGACAAAACAAGGACCAAGTACCGAGAACACAATAATCCCAAATAAACATCTCGGGGGAAGGTCTTGGCATTCATAACCTTGTAGCAATCCATGCACAGAGCATGGGAAATAAGCAAGACAAATTCCAACTTTTAGCACAACACCACATTTACGATGTCATAGGCATCACTGAAACCTGGTGGGATGACTCCCATCACTGGAATATAGCCATTGAGGGCTATAACATCTTTCACAGAAATAGAACAAGGGGGAGTAGCTTTATATGTCAAAAACAATTATGTTATAGAAGAGATACAAGACTGCAATCCAGGAAACCAGCTTGAAAGCATCTGGATAAGAATCAAGGGAACTGGGAATCAAAAAGATCTCATCGTGGGTGTCTACTACAGACCTCTGAGCCAGGATGAAGAACTTGACAAAGCCTTCTGTCAACAGTTGACCAAACACGCACAAAGAAGAAGTCATATAGTAATCATGGGCGATTTCAACTATCCTGGTATCTGCTGGAAAACAAACTTGGTCAAGAGTAAAAAGTCCAACAAATTCTTCCCTTGCCTTGCAGACAATTTTATGGTCCAGAAGGTAAAAGAGGCAACAAGGGGATTGGCTACTCTAGATTTCATCTTAACTAATGTGGAGGACTTGATCAATGCAGTTGAAGTGGTCGGATCCTTAGGGGCATGTGACATGTGGTCCTGCAGTTCACCATACAAAGGAAGGCTGAAACTAAGACAAGTCAAACATGCATTCTAGACTTTAAGAGAGCTGACTTCCAAAAAATGAAGGAAATACTGAGCGGCATTCCATGGATGCCAATATTAAAAGACAAGGGAATTAAGAATGGATGGGAGTTTTTCAAAAGTGAAATGGGAGTTTTTCAAAAGGTGCAAATGTAAACAGTGCCAACAAAGAAAAAAAAATAAGACAAGTGCAAAGAAGCCAGAATGGATGTCCAAAGAACTTCTAACTGGGCTAAGACTCAAAAGAGACATGCACAAGAAGTGGAAAAGGGGAGAAATCACCAAAGAAGAATTCAAATAAATAGCTAACTCTGGCAGAAAAAAACGAAATGCAAAGATACAGAATGGGGGATGCCTGGCTCAACAGCAGTACGTGTGAAAAAGGCCTTGGAGTCCTCGTGGACAACAAGTTAAACATGAGCCAACAATGTGATGCAGCAGCTAAAAACACCAATGGGATTTTGGCCTGCATCAATAGGAGTATGGTGTCTAGATCCAGGGAAGTCATACTACCCCTCAATTCTGCCTTGGTCAGACCACACCTGGAATACTGTGTCCAATTCTGGGCACCGGAAATGAAGGGAGATGTTGAAAAGCTGGAATGTGTCCAGAGGAGGGAGATTAAAATGATCAAGGGTCTGAAGAACAAGCCCTACGAGGAGCGGATTAAAGAGCTGGGCATGTTTAGCCTGCAGAAGAGAAGGTTGAGAGGAGACATGATAGCCTTGTATAAACATGTGAGGGGAAGACACAGGGAGGAGGGAGCAAGCTTGTTTTCTGCTGCCCTAGAGACTAGGACGTGAAACAATGGCTTCAATCTACAGGAAAGGAGATTTCACCTGAATATCAGGAAGAACTTCCTCACTGTGAGAGCTGTTTGGCAGTGGAACTCTCTGTCCCGGAGTGTGGTGGAGGCTCCTTCTTTGGAGGCTTTTAAGCAGAGGCTGGATGGCCATCTGTCGGGGATGCTTTGAATGTGATTTCCTGCTTCTTGGCAGGGGGTTGGACTGGATGGCCCATGAGGTCTCTTTGAACTCTATTATTCTATGATTCTATTAACACAACAATCGTTACAGTTTAATAATAAAAACATACAATCTATGGCTAAAGATTAATCACACTCTGTTTCATAGGTACACAACACAAAGTCCAGCTTCTGTGGTCAAACCTCCATCAACAGATTATCAGTAAAGCTCATTAAAAGGGTAAAGGCTTTTCCCAAGGGCAAACAAAACTACATATCCTTCCAAAGTGCCTCTTGCTTCAGAGACCAACATACTGCAGCAAATATATGTTCATGAAACCCCTACTTAAAAAAAAATAACCAAAAGGCAGCCTTTTTATTTTAAGCAGAATAGGACACAAAAGGTATATTTATCCTGTAAATAAGTATGAACCTGGAACTTTGGAAGCACCTACGATTTAGAACCAAAAAAAACTTTGAATATTTTGCTCAGATATGCAGTCTCACAAATTTGGTTTCCATTTTTGATGAAACACTGTGATACAATACAGGAAAATATCTCATATGAAGTCAGGCTATGGGGTCATCTATGCCAATTCAGCAATGCTAACTAATAGTGCTTTAGTGGGGGGTCAAGGAAGATTCCTCTCCCCCCTATCTCACCTGTGACCATCCAAGTATTGAACAGGCATTTTCCCACTTGCTTTTAAAACTAGAGGAGTCATCTGACCTATTCAAGGTGTTATACATAGCTTGCATTTCACCAGGTTTAGAATCTGCAATAATAACACTGATGGCTTCCAAATTTCACATTATAACAGATTCCACCTTCCATTTTACACAGTGAAGCAGACATTACAGGCTGAAGATTTTGGATATCATGAAAGGGCAGTCATGTAAGTGCTCATGTGATACTGGAATTCACAATTATGGGAAGCATAACCTTGGAGGCATCTACGGACAATGCCGGCTCTTTGGCTTAGAAATGAAGATGAACACAAACCTCTACAGCTGGACACAACTAGACTTAATGTCAGGGGAAAACAGTTACCTTTACCTTTACCTTAGAGCCCCCACACCTGTTCCCCTTTGTCCCTTAACCAGGCAGCACGTTCAGAGACTGCCATGGATCTGATATGGAAAGTTACCTCCCACTTCCCATAGCCCCGGGTGGGAGTGAATCCAGTGGCAGGGAGCAGGGTTCATCCTGGTGTGAACACAGAGAAGATGACAGGCCATGAAGGAGGAGGCAACTTGGGTTCTTCTAGCCCAGTGGTTCTCAACCTGTGGGTCCCTAAGATGCTGTGGCCTTCAACTCCCAGAAATCCTAATAGCTGGTAAAGTGGCTGGGATTTCTGGGACTTGTAGGCCAAAACACCTGGGGACCCACAGGTTGGGAACCACTGTTCTAGCCTATCTCAAAGGCAGGACAATTCAGATGGGCCACACACTCATGGGATCAGGTGACATTTATTTATTTATTTATTTATTTACAGCATTTATATTCTGCCCTTCTCACCCCAAGGGGACTCAGGACGGATCACATTGCACACTTAAAGGCAAACATTCAATGCCATAACATAGAACAGAGACAGAGACAGGACGTAGGCATGGGCTGGCCTCGAACTCATGACCTCTTGGTCAGAGTGATTTGTTGCAGCTGGCTTGCTTTCCAGCCTGCGCCACAGCCCGCACACATGGAAGTGTGAAGCCCATCTGAATTCCACAAAGGGCACCTAGTGAAAAAGAATTCTACTCTACATTAACTGGGCAAAGTTATGGAGCTATATCCCTAGAAAAATATGTCAAGAATATTTAATTCAAGATTACGGGTTTTACAACACAACAATAATGGCACTTACTTAGAATCATAGAATCATAGAGTTCGAGAAGACCTCATTACAACTAGTACAGCGTTCGGCAGCCAGGCTTCTAACCAGAGCGAATTACAGGGCGCGTTCGACGCCTCTGTTTAAGGAGCTCCACTGGCTGCCATTTACTTTCCGGGCCCAATTCAAGGTGCAGGTTATTACCTACAAAGCCCTAAAAGGTTTGGGACCCACCTACCTTAGAGACCGCATCTCCCCCTATGAACCCGTACGTTCTCTTCGCTCGTCAGGGGAGGCCCTTCTCTCGCTCCCACCACCCTCGCAGTTGCGGTTAGTGGGGACGAGAGAGAGGGCCTTCTCTGTCGTGGCCCCCCGGCTTTGGAACTCGCTCCCTAGAGAGATCAGGCAGGCCCCCTCCCTCCTCTCCTTCCGTAGGAGCTTAAAAACATGGCTCTTTCAAAAGGCCTTTGATACATAATTTGGTGTCGGACTGATCTATCTGCCCATTTTATAATAGCCCCATTCTCGAGGTATTGCCAATGCTATATTACACTTTGTCCATTTCAACTGTGAAATTACCTTCCCCATTTCGGCCCATTTCAGCACATGTTGCACCTTGCCTGGGTTCTATGAATTAGTCTCCAGTGTTAATATTGTATGTTTTATGTTGATTTTAACGATTGTTTTTACTGTAATTGATGTTTTTATTGGATAACTGTTTTATTGCTGTGTTTTGATATTTGATTGTTTTATCGGGCAAGGCCCCATGTAAGCCGCCCCGAGTCCCTTCGGGGAGATGGGGCGGGGTATAAAAATTAAGTTATTATTATTATTATTATCCAGTCCAAGTCCTTGCCAAGAAGCAGGAAAATCACATTCAAAACATCCCCGACAGATGGCTATCCAGCCTCTGTTTAAAAACCTCCAAAGAAGGAGCCTCCACCACACTCTGGGGCAGAGAGTTCCACTGCCAAACAGCTCTCATAGTTAGGAAGTTCTTCCTAATATTCATGTGGAATCTCCTTTCCTGTAGTTTGAAGCCATTGTTCCATGTCCTAGTCTCCAGGGCAGCAGAAAACAAGCTTGCTCCTTCCTCCCTATGACTTCCCCTCACATATTTATACATGGCTATCATGTCTCCTCTCAGCATTCTCTTCTGCAGGCTAAACATGATGACCTATTAAGTCATTTAATGACCTATTAATTTAAACAAGCATTATGCTGAAGTTAAAAAATCCAGTTTAGTCTTAATGTGAGATAATGTGTTTTTTGAAAACCGATTATATTTCTAGTCAAAAGAGATGATATCTGAAAACAGTGCTAACATTTCAGAACATATACAATTAAAAAGAGATGCATTTTTTTCACTGCCTATTCAAGGTGTGTGCTATTTTATTTAGCTATGGTGTTCTCTTTTTGCAGGTTCTGTATGAGCACCCTGAGTAAGCAGTAGTTGTAGTTCATGTAATCTCATATTCTATTAAAGACTGACGGCTGGCTGCCCTTGGAAGAGTAGTTAAATATTCACTTATTGTTAAGGACTTTTAACCTTAAGACAAAAACATTCACTTTAACAAAAGATGCAAACACAGCACTCTGGATGCTACTATCACTCCAACTATACCTTTTATATTCATTACTGCACTCAGTTATTCATTTTAAAATCTAAAAAGCAATAACAACAACAACAACATAAATCTATTTGTTATCTGTCTCTCATTGTGGCTCAAGGCAATGTATAACAGTTAAAGCAGACACAACACTATTAACATACATAATACAAAATACACAAAACACCAACACCAATAAAATGCAGGTTAAATTCCCAGTTTAAAAATGACTGGGTAGGCCTGCCAGTAGAGGTGGCTTTTCAATTGATTCTTAAATTCTGACAGCTGATTTAGTTGTTGGGGCTCTTTTGGCAAGTCATTCCACAGTTGCGGGATAGCCAATGAAAATCAGATTTTACAATAGCCTTCCAACTGTTTTGAAATCCTGGTTTACTCAGATTGTCTATTGAGAAATAATCCCTCAGGGATTGCTCTCTCTCACTCTCTCTTTGATGCTACAAAATATTTCTAAATTCTGACAGTACCATTTTAGATTTTCCTGGGACAGGGGTCCAGAAACTAAGGCCCACAGGCTGATTGCAGCCCTCCAAGGTCATTTACCTGGCTTCTGCCCTAAAATTTAGCTTTAGGATCGCCTTAAATTTGAAACGACTTGAAGGCACACAACAACAATAATCTTAATTAACTAGTCTATCTCATCAATCTAAAGCAGTCAATCTACACTTCCAATTGAAATACTGGCAAGTTTATGTTGGTTAAAATTGTTCTTAATTTTAAATATTGTATTGTTCTTTCCTGTGTTTTTTATGCACGACAAATGAGATATGTGTGGTGTGCATAGGAATTCATTCAAGCTTTTCAAACTACAATCCAGTCCACGCAGCAGTCTGAGGGACAGTGAACTAGCCCTCGGCTTAAAAGGTCTGAGGACCCCTGTCCTAGGAAGAACGACACTAAGAACTAATACAATTGCAATTTATTTTAACTAGATAGATTTTTGCTGATTAGGAAGTTCTTCATGGCAAATTTACATGAGTGAAATGTAAATGTAAAACATACACCACTGGTTTACCAATAAACCATATGAAACTTTTCATATGAAACTTTTGTTTATGATTATATAGAACAGGTGTGAATATCAGCATGGATACACAGCAGGAACTATCAAAGCTATCTTCACCTCCTACATATGTATAATGTATATCACATATGTGTTTGGAAAATTGTAAACTCTCTCAATAGCACACTTTAAATTAACCCTTAGAACAGAAGCAGGTTGCCGGATAACTTTATTGTTCTAGAGTACAATTTTCGTAATCAAAGCAGTAGTCCAGACAATTTGGACAACACTAGATTGTCTAACTTTGCCTTACAACAGTTAACGAACTTTAATCAGAAAATTAATATGTACAGAATATCTTCACAGTCATAGTCACTGTCCTATATCCTCAATCTGCAACACAACCAGTGCCCACAAAAGCACTTTTACACTTTTATCCCCTTACATCAATCTTCTCTCTCAGCTGTTTCTTCCCTTCCCTGTTCAAGAATATTGATGAAGCTCCCCTCTCCAGTGAATACCCCAAGCATTCACAAGTTCTTCCTGCATCTGCACAGCTGCATTTTTCACACCATCTGCAGCCTCCTCCATCATCCTTTACAAAATGCTAACAGACCACAATTATTTACAACTTGAAAAGCTACAGTAGAATCCTCATCTGCTTCTGGAAGAGGCTAAACAAGAAGGAATTCTTCTTTTTGACTGAGGAGAAAAATGATTCTGTATCCTTTCACTGGTATGCTTTATTGCTTTTTTCTGTCACTGCACTTAATGATAATCCAATGTTAAGCAATAAAATCAAAAAGTACATACTTGCAATACAAATTTACATGAAAACATCTTCCATGAAAGCATTATATGTGACTTGACCATGGAAAATGTAGTTTGTGCCTCCCTCAATCATTAGCAGAATAAGGATGGTCTGTAACAATTACATGACAGTTGTAACAATTCAATGCCTTAAATAACGTACAATTGGTAAACATCTACATTAAAAACCAGAGAATTAAAACACTTAAAACCAATTACATACATTATTAAAATCACATAATCCAAAATAATCCAAAAAATCACATAATCCAGGGCCATTCCAATTGTCATTGCACAGATTCTATATTCATTAATTGCACTGCAGTTATTCTCTGAAAACTTGGTCCCATAGCCATGTTTTAACTTTATTTTTGAAGCCTAGAAGGGAAGGAGCTGATCAAATATTACTGGGGAAGGAGTTCCATTGCCGAAGGGCCACCACTGAAAAGGCCCTGTCTCTCATCCCCACCAACTGCGCTTCCGAAGGAGGCAGGACTGAGAGCAGGCTTAACTCAGTTTGGGCTGACTGAAAGAGACTAAAATCAAATCTAAATCTAAAGTAAAATTCATAAAACTAAAAATCTATGTTTCCTATAAGAAATCCTTAAACGGCAATAACTTTTCAAATGTTTGATGGAAAAGGGTGAAATTTCAGTATACTATGTCAATGGATGAGGCCAGCTAAATGTCACTAGAAAAGCTTTAATTGATGTCTGGTGCTTCCTCTATTTTTTAAAATTCTTTTTGAAATTGGAAGACATTTGCAGGTACAACTGCATCTTCTGAGGAAATTAGGACTATCACATTTATTATATGAACAAGTACAGGTGGTTCTTGCATGTGTGACTTTCACATTTTGATAGTACCCTCTTCAAACCCATTTGCTTTTCACTCTGTATTCCTCGTGGACCATTGTTATGAAAATGACAGACAGCATAGAGTGAGGAAAAATGTTCTCACACCATCTGAAAGTTGTTTAAGGACTTTTGAGGACCCTTTTATCTTTTATCTCTCAGAAGTAACTGGTGGTCACAAAAATTAATCACTGTAGGTAGCTGCTTCTCTCTCAAGCCTGATATTTTAGGCTTCTAACCACTAGGAACAAATCTCCAAAGACATTATAGCAGAGAATGGGTATTACTATCCTTCCACCCTTTGATGTTGGTTTTGGTTGCATTTATTCTGTGGCCTATGCTATGTACACTCTAGATAACATCCAACCAGTACGACTGCCCATAGATCTTTTCTAAGCCAACTCTTCATAACATCGGACCAGGAATTTGGCCCTTTTCTAGCTCACTGTTCCACAGCACAAACAAACAAACAAAACAAATTGCCAAACCTGTCAGCCAAGAAGTATCCTAGAGCATTCAAGCATACTTCAGAAACGGTAACTGAGGAATGGATCTGATCAGCCCCCCCCCCCATTCCTAACAGGATCTATATGCCAAATGAGATACAAAAGGGATTTGACTATGAGAATGGATCTCTTGAATACTTCCATGAAACCAGATTGTTTTTCATATGCCTAGCAGCAAAGATCAATCAAGGATCATCTATCCACATTAACAGCAATATATTTAGTTAGTCCCACATTTGTCCTGATAACCAGACTATGTCAAGAAGCCTCGGCACCGATGCTGAAGTCTCCCAAAACTAAAGCTCAGGAGCTCTCAGCACCACATCCCAACACCACATTGGCTAGCTGCAGCAGAGAAACTGCTGGGAAGCAGGGTGAACAGTCCCCCAGAAGTATCCCTATTCTGTCTCCTTGGCTCAGCACAATGTACAAATCATCAAAAGAAGTCCAGTAAACTCTCAGATAACCAGAATACAAGCAACCAGGCCTGTTAAGCAACAAGTAAAAAATCAAAGAAATAATATTGCATTCACAAACTGTTTTTATAATAAAGGAAAACTGTTAAATCAAGTAAAATTTTTTGTCTTAACTTGCTTTTAATGTAGCAATTGACCACCCTTGATTAACATTGAATAGCCTTGCAGCTTCAAAGCTTGGCTGCTTCCTTTAAATAAAGAACAGCACTCAAAAACGGGAATTCCAGACAAGAAACAATCAGGGCCAGCTAATCACCTCCTAACAAAAGATTCCCCCATGTAGGAAGCAGCCAAGCTTTGAAGCTGCTAGGCTATTCAATGCTAATCAAGGTGATCAATTGCAACATTCACATTTGCCTCAAACAGAAAAGAGTTCTTTCTCCCACATGGGACATTCACAGATATATAAACCTCACTTGCCTAGTTTCCAACAGACCTTCCACAGATATATAAACCTTCCTTGCTTAGTTTTTCCAACAGACCTCACAACCTCAGGATGCCTGCCATAGATGTGGGTAAAACGTCAGGAGAGAATGCTTCTGGAACATGGCCATACTATTATAATTGTATATTTATGATTCAAGGAGCGTCTAAGGGAGCTGGGTAGGTTTAGTTTGGGGCAAAGAAGGCTGAGAGGGGACCTGGGAGCCACGTTTCTGCTAGGACAGGGCACAATGGATTCAAATTGCAGAAAAAGAGATTCCATGGATTCAGCAGTGGCATGGGTTGCCTGGGAGTGTGCGTGGGGGAGGTTTGGAAGTAGAGGTTGGATGGGGTGCTGTGAGTTTTCCAGGCTGTCTGGCCATGTTCCAGAAGCATTCTCCCCTGACGTTTGCATGGCTCCAAGTGGTAGAGCCTCCGCTTGGAGAGGCTCTTCGCAGCTGGAGGGGCTGAGGAGCAGGAGAAGACACTGTTGAGGAGGATCTGCGCCCAGGGCACAGGCAGAGTGCACTTAGGCCTGATCCACACTGCCAATTAAAATACAGATTATCTGATTTGAACTGGATTATATGGCAATGTAGACTCAAGGTCCTTCCACACAGCTATATTACCCATGTATAATCTTATATTATCTGCTTTGAACTGGATTATCTTTAGTCCACACTGCATATAATCCACTTCAGTGTGGATTTTATACAGCTATGTAGAAGGGGGCTCATATAATCCACTTCTAAGCAGATAATATAAGATTATAAATATAATATGAAATAATTACATGGTGTAATAATACAGAACAATATAACCTCTAAAACAAGGACAGTAAATAAAGAGCAACACTCTGAAACCAGGGAAATTGGGAATTCCAGAAAGGAAACAATCAGTGCCAGCTAACACTTCCCAACAAAAGATTCCCCCAGGCAGGAAGCAGCAAGGCTTTGAAGCTGCAAGGCCATTAAAGACTAATCAAGGTGCCTAATTGCAGCATTCATACCTGCCACACCGAGACTATTAATTGCTATTAAAACTGGCCAACCAAGGATTCCGCAAGGTAGAAAGTGGCCAGGCTTGCAAGCAGCAAGGCTATTCAGTGCTTTTCAACCTGGCCAACCAAGATTTCCACTAGGTGAAAAATCCCCAGGCTTTGAAGCCACGAGGCTACTCCGTCCCATTCAACCTGGCCTAGCAAGGATGCCCTATGTAGAAAGCAGCCAGGCTTTTAAGCTGCAAGACTATTCGGTGCAATTCAATCTGACCAATCAATGATTCCCCTACAAAGGAGGTAGCCAGGCTTCAAAGAGGCTCTTTGATTGAAGGTGCTACTCCAGCTACTCCAGAAACGGCAAGGCTTTGAGGCTGCAAGGCTATTCACTGCTATTCCACCTGGCCAACAAATGATTCCCATAAGCCACAGTAACGCGTGCCCAGCCAAAGCTAGTGCTATATATATATATATATATATATATATATATATATATATATATATATGTGATTTTCTTTAAAGACATTCTTTACATTTTTTTAAAAGGAAAGTGTGGAAGGAGAGACAGCTTCTCGAGAAAGGAACGAGAGTGTCACACCGAGGAAGAGTCATATGATCAATTGAAGGAAGAACATGCTGAGGATATATCTCGATGCAGAATGCTTATGGTAATAGAAGATTTGCTACAGATATGAACAGCTGAGTTTGTGGCTGGTGTGCATGTCTGGTGCACAGGTTGCAGATATCACATGACATCTATTCATAGTCTAGTTGATAGTATAGGTAACTAGCCTGGTGCAATTCAGAACTAATGACATAGGGAAATGTACTTATGAAGTCCTGCAAACCAAATTTAGAGTGATGGGCAAAAGCACCACTCACTCAAAGGTTGCTTTGTTTAAAATGCTATCGATTCCATTGCCAGATTGGCAATATCAAAAAGTTTCAATATATGGATTACTCAGCAATGTAAAAAGGAGAATTTTATATTTTATATTTTCTAGGAATTAGGAGATGTTTGGAAGAAGAGAGAATAAAAACACAGCAAAGTGGGTAGGTGCTTCAGCCAGCATGAGTTCCTATATCCACCTCCATAATATCTGAGTGAGATGCAGGGCTAGATGTAGGGAAGATGTGGCAGAGTGGTTTCTAAGTAGTGGTGGAGGAGAGAACTTGAATATTCATCTATTCTTGATTTTATATTCCCCTTTATCCCCAAACGGGACTCTAAGTGGCTTATATGTTAAAACAAAATAGCTAAAACAGTACGTGGCACAAAGGTCATGATAAATCAAACCAGTTAAAATGCTTTTAAAACATTTCATCAGTAGAAGATAAAGAAGGTTCTCAAAAATGGGCCAGAATAGAAATGACATGAGTATATAGTAAAATATGATAATCAGCAATAGAAGGCAAGGAGTAACACACAAAAAATGAACACAACGAAGATGATTTTGGATGTTAAATCTGGAAATGTCCAAGCCAGCTTGGAAGAGCTGGAGTGCTTACTTTTAAGGAACAAAATGCATACAGCAAGCATAACTGGAGCCTAGTGAAGCTGAGAGAACCTGTAGGATCAATCATACAAGGATGGAAGCTTTATTGGAAGGACAGGAAAACGGCACTGAAGTGGTGTCACTCCATCTGTCAAAGATTCTTAACAAGCAAGAAACTATGAAAGAAGTTAAGTCTTCCCCAGAATCATTCTAGATGACACTAACAGATATATCAGAATGCTATAGTCTCCTTAACTAAAATGCTTAGGGTGATCTTCAGACAGAGTATGAACAAG